>NW_027480437.1:614703-922055 GCF_051401765.1 Calliopsis andreniformis | reverse complement strand
CCTCAATACTCAACCATCAATCCTCAATCCTCAATCCCCAATCCGGAATCCTCAATCCTGAATCCTCAATCTTCAGCCGTCAGTCCTCAATAATCAATTGTCAATCCTCAAACCTCACTATTCAATCCTCAATCCTCAATCCGCAATCCTCAATCCTCAATCTTCAATACTCAATACTGAATCTTCAATCCTCAATCTTCAATCCTCAATCCTCAATCCTCAATTCTCAATCATCAATCTTCAATCCTCAATGCTCAATCTTCAATCCTCCATCCTCAATCCTCAATCCTCAATCCTCAAACCTCAATCCTCAATCCTCAATTCTCAATCGTCAGTCTTCAATCCTCAATACTCAATCTTCAATCCTCAATCCTCAATCCTCAATCCTCAATCCTCAATCATCAATCATCAATACCCAATCTTCAATCTTCAATCCTAAATCCTCAATCCTCAATCCTCAATCCTCAATCCTCAATCCTCAATCTTCAATCCTCAGTCCCAAATCCTCAATCTTCAATCCTCAATGCTCAATCCTGAATCTTCAATCCTCAATCCTCAATCCTCAATCCTCAATCCTCAATCATGAATATTCAATCCTCAATCCTCAATTCTCTATGTTCAACCCTCAATACTCAATCTTCAATCCTCAATCCTCAATTCTGTATCCTCAACCCTCAATCCTCAATCCTCAATCCCCAACACTCAATCATCAATCCTCAATCATCAATCCTCAATCCTCAATCCTCAAACCTCAAACCTCAACCCTCATCCCTCAGCCCTCATCCTCAATCCTCAACCCTCAATCCTCAATCCTCAGTACTCAATCCTCAATCTTCAATCCTCAAACCTCAATCCTCAGCAGTCAGTCCTCGTCCTCAATCCACAACCCTCAATCCTCAATCCTCAATCCTCAATCTTCAATCCTCAATCCTCAATCCTCAAACCTCAATCCTCAGCCCTCAGTCCTCATCCTCAATTCTCAATCCTCAACCCTCAAACCTCAATCCTCAACCGTCAGTCCTCGTCCTCAATCCTCAACCCTCAACTCTCAATCCTCAATTTTCAATCCTCAATACTCAATCTTCAATCCTCAATCCTCAATCCTCAATCCTCAATCCTCAATCGTCAGTCTTCAATCCTCAATACTCAATCTTCAATCCTCAATCCTCAATCCTCAATCCTCAATCCTCAATCCTCAATCATCAATATTCAATCCTCAATACTCAATCTGCAATCTTCAATCCTCAATCCTCAATCCTCAATCCTCATTCTTCAATCCTCAATACCCAAACCTCAATCCTCAATCCTCAATCCTCAATCCTCAATTCTCAATCCTCAATCCTCAATCCTCAGACCTCAAACATAAATATTCAACCCTCAGTCCTCGTCCTCAATCCTCAATCCTCAATCCTCAATCCTCAATCCTCACTCTTCAATCCTCAATACCCAATCCTCAATCCTCAATTCTCAATCCTCAATCCTCAATTCTCAATCCTCAATCCTCAATCCTCAGACCTCAAACATCAATATTCAACCCTCAGCCCTCGTCCTCAATCCACAACCCTCAATAATCAATACTCAATCCTCAATCATCAAAATTCAATTTTCAATCCTCAATCCTCAATCCTCAATCCTCAATCCTCAATCCTCAATCTTTAATCCTCTGTCCTCAATCCTCATTCCTCAATCCTCAACCTTCAACCCTCAATCATCAATCATCAATACCCAATCTTCAATCTTCAATCCTAAATCCTCAATCCTCAATCCTCAATCCTCAATCCTCAATCCTCAATCTTCAATCCTCAGTCCCAAATCCTCAATCTTCAATCCTCAATGCTCAATCCTGAATCTTCAATCCTCAATCCTCAATCCTCAATCCTCAATCCTCAATCATGAATATTCAATCCTCAATCCTCAATTCTCTATGTTCAACCCTCAATACTCAATCTTCAATCCTCAATCCTCAATTCTGTATCCTCAACCCTCAATCCTCAATCCTCAATCCCCAACACTCAATCATCAATCCTCAATCATCAATCCTCAATCCTCAATCCTCAAACCTCAAACCTCAACCCTCATCCCTCAGCCCTCATCCTCAATCCTCAACCCTCAATCCTCAATCCTCAGTACTCAATCCTCAATCTTCAATCCTCAAACCTCAATCCTCAGCAGTCAGTCCTCGTCCTCAATCCACAACCCTCAATCCTCAATCCTCAATCCTCAATCTTCAATCCTCAATCCTCAATCCTCAAACCTCAATCCTCAGCCCTCAGTCCTCATCCTCAATTCTCAATCCTCAACCCTCAAACCTCAATCCTCAACCGTCAGTCCTCGTCCTCAATCCTCAACCCTCAACTCTCAATCCTCAATTTTCAATCCTCAATACTCAATCTTCAATCCTCAATCCTCAATCCTCAATCCTCAATCCTCAATCGTCAGTCTTCAATCCTCAATACTCAATCTTCAATCCTCAATCCTCAATCCTCAATCCTCAATCCTCAATCCTCAATCATCAATATTCAATCCTCAATACTCAATCTGCAATCTTCAATCCTCAATCCTCAATCCTCAATCCTCATTCTTCAATCCTCAATACCCAAACCTCAATCCTCAATCCTCAATCCTCAATCCTCAATTCTCAATCCTCAATCCTCAATCCTCAGACCTCAAACATAAATATTCAACCCTCAGTCCTCGTCCTCAATCCTCAATCCTCAATCCTCAATCCTCAATCCTCACTCTTCAATCCTCAATACCCAATCCTCAATCCTCAATTCTCAATCCTCAATCCTCAATTCTCAATCCTCAATCCTCAATCCTCAGACCTCAAACATCAATATTCAACCCTCAGCCCTCGTCCTCAATCCACAACCCTCAATAATCAATACTCAATCCTCAATCATCAAAATTCAATTTTCAATCCTCAATCCTCAATCCTCAATCCTCAATCCTCAATCCTCAATCTTTAATCCTCTGTCCTCAATCCTCATTCCTCAATCCTCAACCTTCAACCCTCAATACTCAATCTTCAATCCTCGATCCTCAATCCTCAATCCTCAATCCTCAATCCTCAATCCTCAATCCTCAATCTTCAATCCTCAATACTCAATCTTCAATCCTCAATCCTCAATCCTCAATCCTCAATCCTCAATCTTCAATCCTCAATACTCAATCTTCAATCCTCAATCCTCAGTCGTCAAACCTCAATTCTGAATCCTCAATCCTGAATCCTCAATCCTGAATCCTCAATCTTCAGCCCTCAGTCCTCAACAATCAGTTGTCAATCCTCAATCCTCAATAGAATATCCTCAATTCACAGTTTTCAATACTCAGTACTCAATCTGCAATCTTCAAATCTCTATCCACAAACATCAATTCTCATCACTCAACCCTCAACACTCAGTCCTCAATGTTCAACCCTCAATCCTCAATTCTCAATCTTCAATCCTCAATACTGAATCTTCAATCCTCAATCCTCAATCCTCAATCCTCAATCCTCAATACTCAATCCTCAATCCTCAATCCTCAATTTTCAATCCTCAATACTCAATCTTCAATCCTCAATACTCAATCCTCAATCCTCAATCCTCAATCCTCAACCCTCAATCCTCAACCCTCAGAACTCAATCCTCAATCTTCAATCCTCAAACCTCAATCCTCAGCAGTCAGTCCTCGTCCTCAATCCTCAACCCTCAATCCTCAATCCTCAATCCTCAATCTTCAATCCTCAATCCTCAATCCTCAAACCTCAATCCTCAGCCCTCAGTCCTCATCCTCAATTCTCAATCCTCAATCCTCAAACCTCAATCCTCAACCGTCAGTCCTCGTCCTCAATCCTCAACCCTCAATCCTCAATCCTCAATCTTCAATCATCAATACTCAATCTTCAATCTTCAATCTTCAACCCTCAATCCTCAATCCTCAACCCTCAATCCTCAATCCTCAATCCTCAATCCTCAATATTCAACACACAACCCTCAACCATCAATCCTCAATACTCAACCATCAATCCTCAATTCTCAATACTCAGTAGAATATCCTGAATTCTCAGGATTCAATACTCAAACCTCAATCCTCAACCTTCAGCCCTCATCCTCCATCCTCAATCCTCAATCCTTAATCCCCAATATGCAATCCTCAATACTCAATCTTCAATCCACAATCCTCAATCCTCAATCCTCAATCCTCAATCCTCAGTCATCAATACTCAATCCTCAATCCTCAATCCTCAATTTTCAATCCTCAATACTCAATCTTCAATCCTCAATACTCAATCCTCAACCCTCAATCCTCAACCCTCAGAACTCAATCCTCAATCTTCAATCCTCAAACCTCAATCCTCAATATTCAACACACAACCCTCAACCATCAATCCTCAATACTCAACCATCAATCCTCAATTCTCAATACTCAGTAGAATATCCTGAATTCTCAGGATTCAATACTCAAACCTCAATCCTCAACCTTCAGCCCTCATCCTCCATCCTCAATCCTCAATCCTTAATCCCCAATATGCAATCCTCAATACTCAATCTTCAATCCACAATCCTCAATCCTCAATCCTCAATCCTCAATCCTCAGTCATCAATACTCAATCCTCAATCCTCAATCCTCAATCCTCAATCATCAATATTCAATCCTCAATCCTCAATTCTGTATCCTCAACCCTCAATCCTCAATCGTCAATCCTCAATCCTCAATCTTCAATCCTCAATCCTCAATCCTCAATTCTCAACCCTGAACCCTCAATCCTCAGACCTCAAACATCAATACTCAACCCTGAGTCCTCGTCCTCAATCAACAACCCTCAATCCTCAATCCTCAATCTTCAATCCTCAATCCTCAATCCTCAATCCTCAATCCTCAATCCTCAATCCTCAATCAT
This sequence comes from Calliopsis andreniformis, assembly GCF_051401765.1. Lineage (NCBI taxonomy): Eukaryota > Metazoa > Arthropoda > Insecta > Hymenoptera > Andrenidae > Calliopsis > Calliopsis andreniformis. Next base: position 917,170 of record NW_027480437.1, on the reverse strand, counting down.
CAATCTTCAATCCTCAATCCTCAATTCTCTATCCTCAACCCTCAATCCTCAATCCTCAATCCCCAACACTCAATCTTCAATCCTCAATCATCAATCCTCAATCCTCAATCCTCAATCCTCAATCCTCAACCCTCAGTCCTCATCCTCAATTCTCAATTCTCAATCCTCAATCCTCAATAATCAATCTCCAATCCTAGATCCTAATTCCCCAATCCTCAATCCTTAATAATCAATCTTCAATCCTCAATCCCCAGGCCTCAATCTTCAATCCTCAATGCTCAATCCTCAATCCACAATGCTCAATCCTCAATACTCAATCATCAATCCTCAATCTTCAATCCTCAATACTCAATCTTCAATCCTCAATCCTCAATAATCAATCCTCAATCCTCAATCCTCAATCCTCAATCCTCAATCCTCAATCTTCAGTCCACAATACTCAATCTTGAATCCTCATTCCTCAATCCTCAACCCTCAGACCTCATCCTCAATCCTCAATTCTCAATCCTCAATGCTCAATCTTCAATCCTCAATACTCAATCTTCAATCCTCAATCTTCAGTCCTCAATTCTCAATCTTCAATCCTCAATCCTCAATCCTCGATCCTCAATCCTCAATCCTCAATCGTCAATCTCCAATCCTGAATACTCAATCTTCAATACTCAATCCTCAATACCCAATCCTCAATCCTGATTCTTCAATCCTCAGTACCCAATCCTCAATCTTCAATCCTCAATCCTCAATCCTCAATTCCCAATCCTCAATCCTCAGTCCACAGTCCTCAAACCTCAATCCTCAACCGTCAGCCCTCATCCTCAATACTCAACCCTCAATCCTCAATCCTCATTCCTCAATCCTCAATCCTCATTCTTCAATCCGCAATACCCAATCCTCAATCCTCAATCTTCAATCCTCAATCCTCAATCCTCAATACTCAATCCTCAATCCTCAGTCCTCAGTCCTCAAACATCAACCCTCATCCCTCAGCCCTCATCCTCAATCCTCAACCCTCAATCCTCAATCCTCAGTACTCAATCCTCAATCTTCAATCCTCAAACCTCAATCCTCAGCAGTCAGTCCTCGTCCTCAATCCTCAACCCTCAATCCTCAATCCTCAATCCTCAATCTTCAATCCTCAATCCTCAATCCTCAAACCTCAATCCTCAGCCCTCAGTCCTCATCCTCAATTCTCAATCCTCAACCCTCAAACCTCAATCCTCAACCGTCAGTCCTCGTCCTCAATCCTCAACCCTCAACTCTCAATCCTCAATCTTCAATCATCAATACTCAATCTTCAATCTTCAATCTTCAACCCTCAATCCTCAATCCTCAACCCTCAATCCTCAATCCTCAATCCTCAATCCTCAATATTCAACACACAACCCTCAACCATCAATCCTCAATACTCAACCATCAATCCTCAATTCTCAATACTCAGTAGTATATCCTGAATTCTCAGGATTCAATACTCAAACCTCAATCCTCAACCTTCAGCCCTCATTCTCCATCCTCAATCCTCAATCCTTAATCCCCAATATTCAATCCTCAATACTCAATCTTCAATCCACAATCCTCAATCCTCAATCCTCAATCCTCAATCCTCGGTCATCAATACTCAATCTTCAATACTCAATCCTCAATCCTCAATCCTCAATCCTCAATCCTCAAGCCTCAATCATCATTCCTCAAACCTCAATCCTCAACCCTCAATCCTCATCCTCAAGTATGAATTCTCAATCCTCAATCATCAATCCTCAATCTTCAATCCTCAATAATCAATCTCCAATCCTAGATACTCAATCCCCAATCTTCAATCCTTAATCCTCAATCTTGAATCCTCATTCCCCAGTCCTCAATCTTCAATCCTCAATGCCCAATCCTCTATCCCAGATCCTCAGTCCTCAATCCTCAATCCTCAATCCTCCAACCTCAATCCTCAACCGACAGTCCTCGTCCACAATCCTCAAACCTCAATCCTCAATCCTCAATCTTCAATCATCAATACTCAATCTTCAATTCTCAATCCTCAATCCTCAATCCTCAATCCTCAATACTCAATATTCAACACACAACCCTCCACCATCAATCCTCAATACTCAACCATCAATCCTCAATCCTCAATCCCCAATCCGGAATCCTCAATCCTGAATCCTCAATCTTCAGCCGTCAGTCCTCAATAATCAATTGTCAATCCTCAAACCTCACTATTCAATCCTCAATCCTCAATCCTCAATCCTCAATCCTCAATCATCAATATTCAATCCTCAATACTCAATCTGCAATCTTCAATCCTCAATCCTCAATCCTCAATCCTCATTCTTCAATCCTCAATACCCAAACCTCAATCCTCAATCCTCAATCCTCAATCCTCAATTCTCAATCCTCAATCCTCAATCCTCAGACCTCAAACATAAATATTCAACCCTCAGTCCTCGTCCTCAATCCTCAATCCTCAATCCTCAATCCTCAATCCTCATTCTTCAATCCTCAATACCCAATCCTCAATCCTCAATTCTCAATCCTCAATCCTCAATCCTCAGACCTCAAACATCAATATTCAACCCTCAGCCCTCGTCCTCAATCCACAACCCTCAATAATCAATACTCAATCCTCAATCATCAAAATTCAATTTTCAATCCTCAATCCTCAATCCTCAATCCTCAATCCTCAATCCTCAATCTTTAATCCTCTGTCCTCAATCCTCATTCCTCAATCCTCAACCTTCAACCCTCAATACTCAATCTTCAATCCTCGATCCTCAATCCTCAATCCTCAATCCTCAATCCTCAATCCTCAATCCTCAATCTTCAATCCTCAATACTCAATCTTCAATCCTCAATCCTCAATCCTCAATCCTCAATCCTCAATCTTCAATCCTCAATACTCAATCTTCAATCCTCAATCCTCAGTCGTCAAACCTCAATTCTGAATCCTCAATCCTGAATCCTCAATCCTGAATCCTCAATCTTCAGCCCTCAGTCCTCAACAATCAGTTGTCAATCCTCAATCCTCAATAGAATATCCTCAATTCACAGTTTTCAATACTCAGTACTCAATCTGCAATCTTCAAATCTCTATCCACAAACATCAATTCTCATCACTCAACCCTCAACACTCAGTCCTCAATGTTCAACCCTCAATCCTCAATTCTCAATCTTCAATCCTCAATACTGAATCTTCAATCCTCAATCCTCAATCCTCAATCCTCAATCCTCAATACTCAATCCTCAATCCTCAATCCTCAATTTTCAATCCTCAATACTCAATCTTCAATCCTCAATACTCAATCCTCAATCCTCAATCCTCAATCCCCAATCGTCAGTCTTCAATCCTCAATACTCAATCTTCAATCCTCAATCCTCAATCCTCAATCCTCAATCCTCAATCCTCAATCATCAATCGTTAATCCTCAATACTCAATCTGCAATCTTCAATCCTCAATCCTCATTCTTCAATCCTCAATACCCAATCCTCAATCCTCAATCCTCAATCCTCAATCCTCAATTCTCAATCCTCAATCCTCAATCCTCAGACCTCAAACATAAATATTCAACCCTCAGTCCTCGTCCTCAATCCACAACCCTCAATCCTCAATCCTCAATCTTCAATCATCAAAATTCAATTTTCAATCCTCAATCCTCAATCCTCAATCCTCAATCCTCAATCCTCAATCTTTAATCTTCTGTCCTCAATCTTCAATCCTCAATCCTCAACCTTCAGCCCTCAATACTCAATCTTCAATCCTCAATACTCAATCCTCAATCCTCAATACTCAATCTTCAATCCTCAATCCTCAATCCTCAATCCTCAATCCTCATTCTTCAATCCTCAACACCCAATCCTCAACCTTCAATCCTCAATCCACAATCCTCAATTTTCAATCCTCATTCCTCAATCCTCAGACCTCAAGCATCAATACTCAACCCTCAGTCCTCGTCCTCAACAGACAACCCTCAATCCTCGATCCTCAACCTTCAATCATCAATATTCAATCTTCAATCCTCAATCCTCAATCCTCAATCCTCAATCCTCAATCCTCAATTCTCAATCCTCAATCCTCAATCCTCAATCCTCAATCCTCAATCCTCAATCCACAATCCTCAATCTTCAATCCTCAGTCCTCAAACCTCAATCCTGAATCCTCAATCCTGAATCCTCAATCTTCAGCCCTCAGTCCTCAACAATCAGTTGTCAATCCTCAATCCTCAATAGAATATCCTCAATTCATAGTTTTCAATACTCAGTACTCAATCTGCAATCTTGAAATCTCTATCCACAAACATCAATTCTCATCACTCAATCCTCAACACTCAGTCCTCAATGTTCAACCCTCAATCCTCAATTCTCAATCTTCAATCGTCAATACTGAATCTTCAATCCTCAATCCTCAATCCTCAATCCTCAATCCTCAATCCTCAATCCTCAATCCTCAATTTTCAATCCTCAATACTCGATCTTCAATCCTCAATCCTCAATCCTCAATCCTCAATCCTCAATCGTCAGCTTCAATCCTCAATACTCAATCCTCAATCCTCAATCCTCAATCCTCAATCCTCAATCCTCAACTTTCAATCCTCAATACTCAATCTTCAATCCTCAATCCTCAATCCTCAATCCTCAATCCTCAATCCTCAATCCTCAATCCTCAATCTTCAGCCCTCAGTCCTCAACAATCAGTTGTCAATCCTCAATCCTCAATAGAATATCCTCAGTTCACAGTTTTTAATACTCAGTACTCAATCTGCAATCTTCAAATCTCTATCCACAAACATCAATTCTCATCACTCAACCCTCAACACTCAGTCCTCAATGTTCAACCCTCAATCCTCAATTCTCAATCTTCAATCCTCAATACTGAATCTTCAATCCTCAATCCTCAATCCTCAATCCTCAATCCTCAATACTCAATCCTCAATTTCCAGTCCTCAATACTCAACCTTCAACCCTCAATCCTCAATCCTCAATCGTCATTCCTCAATCCTCAATTTTCAATTCTCAATACTCAATCTTCAATCCTCAATCCTCAGTCCTCAATCCTCAATCCTCAATACTCAATCCTCAATCCTCAATCCTCAATCTTAAATCCTCAATACTCAATCTGCAATCTTCAATCCTCAATCCTCAATCCTCAATCCTCATTCTTCAATCCTCAATACCCAATCCTCAATCCTCAATCCTCAATCCTCAATCCTCAATTCCCAATCCTCAAACCTCAATCCTCAGACCTCAAACATCAATATTCAACCCTCAGTCCTCGTCCTCAATCCACAACCCTCAATAATCAATACTCAAACTTCAATCATCAAAATTCAATTTTCAATCCTCAATCCTCAATCCTCAATCTTCAATCCTCAATACTCAATCTTCAATCCTCAATCCTCAATCCTCAATCCTCAATCCTCAATCTTCAATCCTCAATACTCAATCTTCAATCCTCAATCCTCAGTCGTCAAACCTCAATTCTGAATCCTCAATCCTGAATCCTCAATCCTGAATCCTCAATCTTCAGCCCTCAGTCCTCAACAATCAGTTGTCAATCCTCAATCCTCAATAGAATATCCTCAATTCACAGTTTTCAATACTCAGTACTCAATCTGCAATCTTCAAATCTCTATCCACAAACATCAATTCTCATCACTCAACCCTGATCGCTCTGTCATCAATGTTGAATCCTCAATCCTCAATTCTCAATCTTCAATCCTCAATACTGAATATTCAATCCTCAATCCTCAGTCCTCAATCCTCAATCCTCAATCCTCAATTCTCAATCCTCAATCTTCAATCCTCAATACTCAATCCTCAATCCTCAATCCTCAATCCTCAATCCTCATACTTCAATCCTCAATACCCAATCCTCAATCTTCAATCCTCAATCCACAATCCTCAATTTTCAACCTTCAATCCTCAGTCCTCAATGTTCAGTCCTCAATACTCAATCTTCAATTTTCAATCACCAATCCTCAACCCTCAGACCTCATCCTCAATCCTCAATTCTCAATCCTCAATCCTCAATCTTCAATCCTCAATACTCAATCTTCAATCCTCAATCCTCAGTCCTCAATACTCAACCATCAGTCCTCAATTCTCAATACTCAATAGAATATCCTGAATTCTCAGGATTCAATACTCGAACCTCAATCCTCAACCCTCAGCCCTCATCCTCCATCCTCAATCCTCAATACTCAATCCCCAATCTTCAATCCTCAATACTCATTCTTCAATCCTCAATACCCAATCCTCAATCTTCAATCCTCAATCCTCAACCCTCAATTCTCAATCCTCAATCCTCATTCTTCAATCCTCAATACCCAATCCTCAATCCTCAATTCTCAATCCTCAATCCTCAATTCTCAATCCTCAATCCTGAATCCTCAGACCTCAAACATCAATATTCAACCCTCAGTCCTCGTCCTCAATCCACAACCCTCAATAATCAATACTCAATCTTCAATCATCAAAATTCAATTTTCAATCCTCAATCCTCAATCCTCAATCCTCAATCCTCAATCCTCAATCTTTAATCCTCTGTCCTCAATCCTCATTCCTCAATCCTCAACCTTCAACCCTCAATACTCAATCTTCAATCCTCGATCCTCAATCCTCAATCCTCAATCCTCAATCCTCTATCCTCAATCCTCAACCTTCAATCCTCAATACTCAATCTTCAATCCTCAATCCTCAATCCTCAATCCTCAATCCTCAATCTTCAATCCTCAATACTCAATCTTCAATCCTCAATCCTCAGTCGTCAAACCTCAATTCTGAATCCTCAATCCTGAATCCTCAATCCTGAATCCTCAATCTTCAGCCCTCAGTCCTCAACAATCAGTTGTCAATCCTCAATCCTCAATAGAATATCCTCAATTCACAGTTTTCAATACTCAGTACTCAATCTGCAATCTTCAAATCTCTATCCACAAACATCAATTCTCATCACTCAACCCTCAACACTCAGTCCTCAATGTTCAACCCTCAATCCTCAATTCTCAATCTTCAATCCTCAATACTGAAACTTCAATCCTCAATCCTCAATCCTCAATCCTCAATCCTCAATACTCAATCCTCAATCCTCAATCCTCAATTTTCAATCCTCAATACTCAATCTTCAATCCTCAATCCTCAATCCTCAATCCTCAATCCTCAATCGTCAGTCTTCAATCCTCAATACTCAATCTTCAATCCTCAATCCTCAATCCTCAATCCTCAATCCTCAATCCTCAATCCTCAATCATCAATCGTTAATCCTCAATACTCAATCTGCAATCTTCAATCCTCAATCCTCATTCTTCAATCCACAATACCCAATCCTCAATCCTCAATCCTCAATCCTCAATCCTCAATTCTCAATCCTCAATCGTCAATCCTCAGACCTCAAACATAAATATTCAACCCTCAGTCCTCGTCCTCAATCCACAACCCTCAATCCTCAATCCTCAATCTTCAATCATCAAAATTCAATTTTCAATCCTCAATCCTCAATCCTCAATCCTCAATCCTCAATCCTCAATCTTTAATCCTCTGTCCTCAATCCTCATTCCTCAATCCTCAACCTTCAACCCTCAATACTCAATCTTCAATCCTCGATCCTCAATCCTCAATCCTCAATCCTCAATCCTCAATCCTCAATCCTCAATCTTCAATCCTCAATACTCAATCTTCAATGCTCAATCCTCAATCCTCAGTCCTCAATCCTCAATCTTCAATCCTCAATACTCAATCTTCAATCCTCAATCCTCAGTCGTCAAACCTCAATTCTGAATCCTCAATCCTGAATCCTCAATCCTGAATCCTCAATCTTCAGTCCTCAGTCCTCAACAATCAGTTGTCAATCCTCAATCCTCAATAGAATATCCTCAATTCACAGTTTTCAATACTCAGCACTCAATCTGCAATCTTCAAATCTCTATCCACAAACATCAATTCTCATCACTCAACCCTCAACACTCAGTCCTCAATGTTCAACCCTCAATCCTCAATTCTCAATCTTCAATCCTCAATACTGAATCTTCAATCCTCAATCCTCAATCCTCAATCCTCAATCCTCAATACTCAATCCACAATCCTCAATCCTCAATTTTCAATCCTCAATACTCAATCTTCAATCCTCAATCCTCAATCCTCAATCCTCAATCCTCAATCGTCAGTCTTCAATCCTCAATACTCAATCTTCAATCCTCAATCCTCAATCCTCAATCCTCAATCCTCAATCCTCAATCCTCAATCATCAATCGTTAACCCTCAATACTCAATCTGCAATCTTCAATCCTCAATCCTCATTCTTCAATCCTCAATACCCAATCCTCAATCCTCAATCCTCAATCCTCAATCCTCAATTCTCAATCCTCAATCGTCAATCCTCAGACCTCAAACATAAATATTCAACCCTCAGTCCTCGTCCTCAATCCACAACCCTCAATCCTCAATCCTCAATCTTCAATCATCAAAATTCAATTTTCAATCCTCAATCCTCAATCCTCAATCCTCAATCCCCAATCTTTAATCTTCTGTCCTCAATCCTCAATCCTCAATCCTCAACCTTCAACCCTCAATACTCAATCTTCAATCCTCAATCCTCAATCCCCAATCCTCAATCCTCAATCCTCAATCCTCAATGCTCAATCCTCAATCCTCAATACTCAATCTTCAATCCTCAAGCCTCAATCCTCAATCCTCAATCCTCATTCTTCAATCCTCAACACCCAATCCTCAATCTTCAATCCTCAATCCACAATCCTCAATTTTCAATCCTTATTCCTCAATCCTCAGACCTCAAGCATCAATACTCAACCCTCAGTCCTCGTCCTCAACAGACAACCCTCAATCCTCGATCCTCAATCTTCAATCATCAATATTCAATCTTCAATCCTCAATCCTCAATCCTCAATCCTCAATCCTCAATCCTCAATCCTCAATCCTCAATCCTCAATCCTGAATCCTCAATCCTCAATCCTCAATCTTCAATCCTCAGTCCTCAAACCTCAATCCTGAATCCTCAATCCTGAATCCTCAATCTTCAGCCCTCAGTCCTCAACAATCAGTTGTCAATCCTCAATCCTCAATAGAATATCCTCAATTCACAGTTTTCAATACTCAGTACTCAATCTGCAATCTTCAAATCTCTATCCACAAACATCAATTCTCATCACTCAATCCTCAACACTCAGTCCTCAATGTTCAACCCTCAATCCTCAATTCTCAATCTTCAATCGTCAATACTGAATCTTCAATCCTCAATCCTCAGTCCTCAATCCTCAATCCTCAATCCTCAATCCTCAATCCTCAATTTTCAATCCTCAATACTCGATCATCAATCCTCAATCCTCCATCCTCAATCCTCAATCCTCAATCGTCAGTCTTCAATCCTCAATACTCAATCCTCAATCCTCAATCCTCAGTCCTCAATCCTCAATCCTCAATTTTCAATCCTCAATACTCAATCTTCAATCCTCAATCCTCAATCCTCAATCCTCAATCCTCAATCCTCAATCCTCAATCCTCAATCTTCAGCCCTCAGTCCTCAACAATCAGTTGTCAATCCTCAATCCTCAATAGAATATCCTCAGTTCACAGTTTTTAATACTCAGTACTCAATCTGCAATCTTCAAATCTCTATCCACAAACATCAATTCTCATCACTCAACCCTCAACACTCAGTCCTCAATGTTCAACCCTCAATCCTCAATTCTCAATCTTCAATCCTCAATACTGAATCTTCAATCCTCAATCCTCAATCCTCAATCCTCAATCCTCAATACTCAATCCTCAATTTCCAATCCTCAATACTCAATCTTCAACCCTCAATCCTCAATCCTCAATCGTCATTCCTCAATCCTCAATTTTCAATTCTCAATACTCAATCTTCAATACTCAATCCTCAGTCCTCAATCCTCAATCCTCAATACTCAATCCTCAATCCTCAATCCTCAATCTTAAATCCTCAATACTCTATTTGCCATCTTCAATCCTCAATCCTCAATCCTCAATCCTCATTCTTCAATCCTCAATACCCAATCCTCAATCCTCAATCCTCAATCCTCAATCCTCAATTCTCAATCCTCAAACCTCAATCCTCAGACCTCAAACATCAATATTCAACCCTCAGTCCTCGTCCTCAATCCACAACCCTCAATAATCAATACTCAAACTTCAATCACCAAAATTCAATTTTCAATCCTCAATCCTCAATCCTCAATCTTCAATCCTCAATACTCAATCTTCAATCCTCAATCCTCAATCCTCAATCCTCAATCTTCAATCCTCAATACTCAATCTTCAATCCTCAATCCTCAGTCGTCAAACCTCAATTCTGAATCCTCAATCCTGAATCCTCAATCCTGAATCCTCAATCTTCAGCCCTCAGTCATCAACAATCAGTTGTCAATCCTCAATCCTCAATAGAATATCCTCAATTCACAGTTTTCAATACTCAGTACTCAATCTGCAATCTTCAAATCTCTATCCACAAACATCAATTCTCATCACTCAACCCTCAACACTCAGTCCTCAATGTTCAACCCTCAATCCTCAATTCTCTATCTCCAATCCTCAATACTGAATCTTCAATCCTCAATCCTCAATCCTCAATCCTCAATCCTCAATCCTCAATCCTCAATCCTCAATCCTCAATTTTCAATCCTCAATCCTCAATCCTCAATCTTCAATCCTCAATCCTCAGTCGTCAAACCTCAATTCTGAATCCTCAATCCTGAATCCTCAATCCTGAATCCTCAATCTTCAGCCCTCAGTCCTCAACAATCAGTTGTCAATCCTCAATCCTCAATAGAATATCCTCAATTCACAGTTTTCAATACTCAGTACTCAATCTGCAATCTTCAAATCTCTATCCACAAACATCAATTCTCATCACTCAACCCTGATCGCTCTGTCATCAATGTTCAATCCTCAATCCTCAATTCTCAACCTTCAATCCTCAATACTGAATATTCAATCCTCAATCCTCAATCCTCAATCCTCAATCCTCAACCCTCAATTCTCAATCCTCAATGTTCAATCCTCAATACTCAATCCTCAATCCTCAATCCTCAATACTCAATCCTCAACCCTCAATCCTCATTCCTCAAACCTCAATCCTCAACCCTCAGTCCTCATCCTCAATTCTCAATTCTCAATCCTCAATCCTCAATACTCATTCTTCAATCCTCAATACCCAATCCTCAATCTTCAATCCTCAATCCTCAACCCTCAATTCTCAATCCTCAATCCTCAATCCTCAGACCTCAAACATCAATACTCAGTCCTCAAACCTCAATCCTCAGTCCTCAATACTCAACCATCAATCCTCAATTCTCAATACTCAATAGAGTATCCTGAATTCTCAGGATTCAATACTCAAACATCAATCCTCAACCCTCAGCCCTCATCCTCCTTCCTCAATCCTCAATACTCAATCCCCAATCTTCAATCCTCAATACTCAATCTTCAATCCTCAATCCTCAATCCTCAATCCTCAATCCTCAATACTCAGTCATCAATACTCAATCTTCAATACTCAATCCTCAATCCTCAATACTCAAAGGAATATCCTGAATTGTCATGGTTCAATACTCAATCCACAATATTCAATAATCAAATCTCAATCCTCAAACATCAATTCTCAACACTCAATCCTCAACACTCAGTCCTCTCTCTTCAATCCTCCGTCCTCAACCCTCATTCCTCAATCGTCAATCCTCAATCCTCAATCCTCAACCCTCAATCCTCTGTCCTCAAACCTCAATCCCGAATCCTCTATCCTGAATCCTCAATCTTCAGCCCTCAGTCCTCAAAAATCCATTGTCAATCCTCAATCCTCAATAGAATATCCCCAATTCACAGTTTTCAATACTCAATCCCCATTCTTAAATCTTCAAATCTCAATCCACAAACATCAATTCTCGTCACTCAACACTCAACACTCAGTCCTCAATCTTCAATCCTCAATACTCAATCCTCAATCTTCAATCCTCAATACTCAATCTTCAATCCTCAATACTCAATTCTCAATCCTCAATACTCAATCCTCAAACCACAATCCTCAATCCTCAATCCTCATTCTTCAATCCTCAATACCCAATCCTCAATCTTCAATCCTCAATCCTCAACCCTCAATTCTCAATCCTCAATCCTCAATCCTCAGACCTCAAACATCAATTCCCAACCCACAGTCCTCGTCCTCAATCCACAACCCTCAATCCTCAGTCCTCAGTCCTCAATCCTCAATACTCAACCATCAATCCTCAATTCCCAATGCTCAACAGAATATCCTGAATTCTCATGATTCAGTACTCAACCCTCAATATTCAATAATCAAATCACAATCCTCAAACATCAGTTCTCAGCACTCAATCCTCAATACTCTGTCCTCTCTCTTCAATCCTCCATCCTCAATCCTCAATCCTCAATCGTCAATCCTCAATCCGCAATCCTCAACCCTCAATCCTCAATCCTCAATCCTCAATCTTCAGTCCTCAATACTCAATCTTCAATTTTCAATCCTCAATCCTCAACCCTCAGACCTCATCCTCAATCCTAAATTCTCAATCCTCAATCCTCAATCTTCCATCCTCAATACTCAATCTTCAATCCTCAATCCCCAGTCCTCAATACTCAACCATCAATCCTCAATTCTCAATACTCAATAGAATATCCTGAATTCTCAGGATTCAATACTCAAACCTCAATCCTCAACCCTCAGCCCTCATCCTCTATCCTCAATCCTCAATACTCAATCCCCAATCTTCAACCTTCAATACTCAATCTTCAATTCTCAATCCTCAATCGTCAATCCTCAATCCTCAATACTCAGTCATCAATACTCAATCTTCAATACTCAATCCTCAATCCTCAATCCTCATTCTTCAATCCTCAATACCCAATCCTCAATCTTCAATCCTCAATCCTCAATCCTCAATTCTCAACCCTCAACCCTCAATCCTCAGACCTCAAACATCAATGCTCAACCCTGAGTCCTCGTCCTCAATCCACAACCCTCAATCCCCAATCCTCAATCTTCAATCCTCAATCTTCAATCCTCAATCCTCAATCCTCAATCCTCAATCATCAATATTCAATCCTCAATCCTCAATTATCTATCCTCAACCCTCAATCCTCAATCGTCAATCCTCAATCCCCAATCCTCAATCTTCAATCCTCAATCATCAATCCTCAATCCTCAATCCTCAAACCTCAATCCTCAACCCTCAGTCCTCGTCCTCAATTCTCAATTCTCAATCCTCAATCCTCAATCCTCAGTCTTCAATCCTCAATAATCAATCTCCAATCCTATATCCTCAATCCCCGATCCTCAATCTTCAATCCTCAATCCCCAGGCCTCAATCTTCAATCCTCAATGCTCAATCCTCAATCCTCAATCCTCAATCCTCAATCCTCAATCCTCAATCTTTAATCCTCAATCCTCAATCCTCAATCCTCAATCCTCAATCCTCAATCTCCAACCCTCAATACTCAATCTTCAATCCTCAATCCTCAATCCTCAATCCTCAATCCTCAATCCAAAATCATCAATCTTCAATCCTCAATACTCAATCTTCAATCCTCAATTCTCAATACTCAATCATCAATCTTCAATCCTCAATACTCAATCTTCAATACTCAATTCTCAATACTCAACATAATATCCTGAATTCTCATGATTCAATACTCAATCCTCAATATTCAATAATCAAATCTCAATCCTCAAACATCTATTCTCAACACTCAATCCTCAATACTCTGTCCTCTCTATACAATCCTCCATCCTCAAACCTCAATCCTCAAGCGTCAATCCTCAATCCTCAATCCTCAACCCTCAATCCTTAATCCTCAGTTTTCAATCCTCAATAATTCATCTCCAATCCTAGGTCCTCAATCCCCAATCCTCAATCCTTAATCCTCAATCTTCAATCCTCTATCCCCAGGCCTCAATCTTCAATCCTCAATCCTCAGTCCTCAATCCTCATTCCTCATCCTCAATCCTCAATCCCCAAACATCAATCCTCAATACTCAACCATCAACCCTCAGTCCCCAATCCTCAATATTCAATCCTCAATTCTCAATCCTCAATCCACAATCCTCAACCTTCAATCCTCAATACTCAGTCTTCATTGCTCAATCCTCAATCCTCAATCCTCAATTCTCAATCCTCAATCGTCAACCTTCAATCCTCAATACTCAATCTTCAATCCTCAATCCTCAATCCTCAATCCTCAATCCTCATTCTTCAATGTGCAATACCCAATCCTCAATCTTCAATCCTCAATCCTCAATCCTCAATGCTCAATCCTCAATCCTCAGTCCTCAGTCCTCAAACCTCAATCCTCAATCCTCAATCCTCAATCTTCAATCATCAATATTCAATCTCCAATCCTCAATCCTCAATCCTCAATCCTCAGTCCTCAATCCTCAATCTTTAATCCTCAATCCTCAATCCACAATCCTCAATCCTCAATCTTCAACCCTCAATACTCAATCTTCAATCATCAATCCTCAATCCTCAATCCTCAATCCTCATTCTTCAATCCTCAACACCCAATCCTCAATCTTCAATCCTCAATCCTCAATCCTCAATTCTCAATCCTCAATCCTCAATCCTCAGACACCAAACATCAATACTCAACCCTCAGTCCTCGTCCTCAATCCACCACCCTCAATCCCCGATCCTCAATCTTCAATCATCAATATTCAATCTTGAATCCTGAATCCTCAATCCTCAATACTCAATCCTCTATCCACAATGTTCAATCCTCAATACCCAATCCTCAATCTTCAATCCTGAATCCTCAATCCTCAATTCCCAATCCTCAATCCTCATTCTTCAATCCTCAATACCCAATCCTCAATCCTCAATATTCAATCCTCAATACTCAATCTTCAATCCTCAATCCTCAATCCTCAATCCTCAATCCTCAATCTTCAATACTCAGTCCCCAATCCTCAACATTCAATCCTCAATCCTCAATCCTCAATCCTCAATCCTCAATCCTCAATCCTCAGTCCTCAGTCCTCAAACCTCAGCCGTCAACCCTCAGTCATCAATCCTCAATCTTGAATACTCAATCGTCAATCCTCAGTCCTCAATCCTCGATCCTCAATCCTCGTTCCTCAAACCTCAATCCTCAACCCTCAGTCCTCATCCTCAATTCTCAATTCTCAATGCTCAGTCCTCAATCCTCAATCCTCAATCCTCAATCCTCAATCCTCAATCCTCAATCTTCAATCCTCAATAACCAACCTCCAATCCTATATTCTCAATCCCCAGTCCTCAATCCTTAATCCTCAATCTTCAATCCTCAATCCCCAGACCTCAATCTTCAATCCTCAACGTTCAATCCTCAATCCTCAATCCTCAAACCTCAATCCTCAATCCTCAATCCTCAATCTTCAATCCTCAATACTCAATCTATAATCTTCAATCCTCAATCCTCAATCCTGAATCCTCATTCTTCAAACCTCAATACCCAATCCTCAATCTTCAATCCTCAATCCTGAATCCACAATTCTCAATCCTCAATCCTCAATCCTCAGACCTCAAACATCAATATTCAACCCTCAGTCCTCTCCTCAAACCACAACCCTCAATCCTCAATCCTTAATCTTCAATCATCGATATTCAATCTTCAACTCTCAATCTTCAATCCTCAATTCTCAGTCACCAATCCCCAATCTTCAATACTCAATAATCAATCTCCAATCCTAGATCCTGAATCCCCAGTCCTCAATCCTTAATACTCAATCTTCAATCATCAATCCCCAGTCCTCAATCTTCAATCCTCAATACTCAATCTTCAATCCACTATCCTCAATCCTCAAACCTCAATCCTCAATCCTCAATCCTCAATCTTCAATCCTCAATACTCAATGTGCAATCTTCAATCCTCAATCCTCAATCCTCAATCCTCATTCTTCAATCCTCAATACCCAATCCTCAATCCCCAATCCTCAATCTTCAATCCTCAATCATCAATCCTCAATCCTCAATACTCAATCCTCAATCCTCAGTCCTCAGTCCTCAAACCTCAACCCTCAATCCTCACTCCTCAATCTTCAATCATCAATATTCAATCTCCAATCCTCAATCCTCAATCCTCAATCCTCAGTCCTCAATCCTCAATCTTTAATCCTCAATCCTCAATCCACAATCCTCAATCCTCAATCTTCAACCCTCAATACTCAATCTTCAATCCTCAATCCTCAATCCTCAATCCTCAATCCTGAATCCTCAATCCTCACTCTTCAATCCTCAATACTCAATCTTCAATCCTCAATCCTCAATCCTCAATCCTCAATCCTCAATCCTCAATCCTCATTCTTCAATCCTCAATACCCAATCCTCAATCCCCAATCCTCAATCTTCAATCCTCAATCATCAATCCTCAATCCTCAATACTCAATCCTCAATCCTCAGTCCTCAGTCCTCAAACCTCAACCCTCAATCCTCACTCCTCAATCTTCAATCATCAATATTCAATCTCCAATCCTCAATCCTCAATCCTCAATCCTCAGTCCTCAATCCGCAATCTTTAATCCTCAATCCTCAATCCACAATCCTCAATCCTCAATCTTCAACCCTCAATACTCAATCTTCAATCCTCAATCCTCAATCCTCAATCCTCAATCCTGAATCCTCAATCCTCACTCTTCAATCCTCAATACTGAATCTTCAATCCTCAATCCTCAATCCTCAATCGTCAATCCTCAATCCTCAATCCTCAATCTTCAATACTCAGACCCCAATCTTCAACATTCAATCCTCAATACTCAATCCTCTATCCACAATGTTCAATCCTCATTCTTCAGTCCTCAATACCCAATCCTCAATCCTCAATATTCAATCCTCAATACTCAATCTTCTATCCTCAATCCTCAATCCTCAAACCTCGATCCTCAATCCTGAATCCTCAATCCTCACTCTTCAATCCTCAATAATCAATCTTCAATCCTCAATCCTCAATCCTCAATCCTCAATCCTCATTCTTCAATCCTCAACACCCAATCCTCAATCTTCAATCCTCAATCCTCAATCCTCAATTCTCAATCCTCAATCCTCAATCCTCAGACATCAAACATCAATACTCAACCCTCAGTCCTCGTCCTCAATCCACCACCCACAATCCCCGATCCTCAATCTTCAATCATCAATATTCAATCTTGAATCCTGAATCCTCAATCCTCAATACTCAATCCTCTATCCACAATGTTCAATCCTCAATACCCAATCCTCAATCTTCAATCCTGAATCCTCAATCCTCAATTCTCAATCCTCAATCCTCATTCTTCAATCCTCAATACCCAATCCTCAATCCTCAATATTCAATCCTCAATACTCAATCTTCAATCCTCAATCCTCAATCCTCAATCCTCAATCCTCAATCTTCAATACTCAGACCCCAATCCTCAACATTCAATCCTCAATACTCAATCCTCTATCCACAATGTTCAATCCTCATTCTTCAATCCTCAATACCCAATCCTCAATCCCGAATATTCAATCCTCAATACTCAATCTTCAATCCTCAATCCTCAATCCTCAATCCTCAATCCTCAATCTTCAATACTCAGTCCCCAATCCTCAACATTCAATCCTCAATCCTCAATCCTCAATCCTCAATCCTCAATCCTCAATCCTCAGTCCTCAGTCCTCAAACCTCAACCGTCAACCCTCAGTCATCAATCCTCAATCTTCAATACTCAATCGTCAATCCTCAGTCCTCAACCCTCAATCCTCAATCCTAGTTCCTCAAACCTCAATCCTCAACCCTCAGTCCTCATCCTCAATCCTCAATTCTCAATGCTCAGTCCTCAATCCTCAATCCTCAACCCTCAATCCGCAACCCTCAATCCTCAATCCTCAATCTTCAATCGTCAATACTCAATCTTCAATCCTCAATACTCAATCCTCAATCCTCAATCCTCAATCCTCAATCTTCAACCCTCAACCCTCAGTCCTCAAACCTCAATCCGGAATCCTCAATCCTGAATCCTCAATCCTCAATACTCAATCTTCAATACTCGGTCCCCAATCCTCAACATTCCATCCTCAATCCTCAATCCTCAATCCTCAATCCTCAATCCTCAATCCTCAGTCCTCAGTCCTCAAACCTCAACCGTCAACCCTCAGTCATCAATCCTCAATCTTCAATACTCAATCGTCAATCCTCAGTCCTCAATCCTCAATCCTCAATCCTAGTTCCTCAAACCTCAATCCTCAACCCTCAGTCCTCATCCTCAATCCTCAATCCTCAATCCCCAATCTTCAATCCTCAATACTCAATCTTCAATCCTCAATCCTCAATCCTCAATCCTCAATCCTCAATCCTCAATCCTCAGTCACCAATACTCAATCTTCAATACTCAATCCTCAATCCTCAATCCTCAATCCTCAATCCTCAATCCTCAATCCTCAATCCCCAACCCTCAGTCATCATTCCTCAAACCTCAATCCTCAACCCTCAGTCCTCATCCTCAATTCTGAATTCTCAATCCTCAATCCTCAATCCTCATTCTTCAATCCTCAATACCCAATCCTCAATCTTCAATCCTCAATCCTCAATCCTCAATTCTCAACCCTGAACCCTCAATCCTCAGACCTCAAACATCAATACTCAACCCTGAGTCCTCGTCCTCAATCCACAACCCTCAATCCTCAATCCTCAATCTTCAATCCTCAATCCTCAATCCTCAATCCTCAATCCTCAATCCTCAGTCCTCAATCTTCAATCCTCAATACTCAATCTTCAATCCTCAATCCTCAATTCTCTATCCTCAACCCTCAATCCTCAATCCTCAATCCCCAACACTCAATCTTCAATCCTCAATCATCAATCCTCAATCCTCAATCCTCAATCCTCATTCTTCAATCCTCAATACCCAATCCTCAATCCCCAATCCTCAATCTTCAATCCTCAATCATCAATCCTCAATCCTCAATACTCAATCCTCAATCCTCAGTCCTCAGTCCTCAAACCTCAACCCTCAATCCTCACTCCTCAATCTTCAATCATCAATATTCAATCTCCAATCCTCAATCCTCAATCCTCAATCCTCAGTCCTCAATCCGCAATCTTTAATCCTCAATCCTCAATCCACAATCCTCAATCCTCAATCTTCAACCCTCAATACTCAATCTTCAATCCTCAATCCTCAATCCTCAATCCTCAATCCTGAATCCTCAATCCTCACTCTTCAATCCTCAATACTGAATCTTCAATCCTCAATCCTCAATCCTCAATCGTCAATCCTCAATCCTCAATCCTCAATCTTCAATACTCAGACCCCAATCTTCAACATTCAATCCTCAATACTCAATCCTCTATCCACAATGTTCAATCCTCATTCTTCAGTCCTCAATACCCAATCCTCAATCCTCAATATTCAATCCTCAATACTCAATCTTCTATCCTCAATCCTCAATCCTCAAACCTCGATCCTCAATCCTGAATCCTCAATCCTCACTCTTCAATCCTCAATAATCAATCTTCAATCCTCAATCCTCAATCCTCAATCCTCAATCCTCATTCTTCAATCCTCAACACCCAATCCTCAATCTTCAATCCTCAATCCTCAATCCTCAATTCTCAATCCTCAATCCTCAATCCTCAGACATCAAACATCAATACTCAACCCTCAGTCCTCGTCCTCAATCCACCACCCACAATCCCCGATCCTCAATCTTCAATCATCAATATTCAATCTTGAATCCTGAATCCTCAATCCTCAATACTCAATCCTCTATCCACAATGTTCAATCCTCAATACCCAATCCTCAATCTTCAATCCTGAATCCTCAATCCTCAATTCTCAATCCTCAATCCTCATTCTTCAATCCTCAATACCCAATCCTCAATCCTCAATATTCAATCCTCAATACTCAATCTTCAATCCTCAATCCTCAATCCTCAATCCTCAATCCTCAATCTTCAATACTCAGACCCCAATCCTCAACATTCAATCCTCAATACTCAATCCTCTATCCACAATGTTCAATCCTCATTCTTCAATCCTCAATACCCAATCCTCAATCCCGAATATTCAATCCTCAATACTCAATCTTCAATCCTCAATCCTCAATCCTCAATCCTCAATCCTCAATCTTCAATACTCAGTCCCCAATCCTCAACATTCAATCCTCAATCCTCAATCCTCAATCCTCAATCCTCAATCCTCAATCCTCAGTCCTCAGTCCTCAAACCTCAACCGTCAACCCTCAGTCATCAATCCTCAATCTTCAATACTCAATCGTCAATCCTCAGTCCTCAACCCTCAATCCTCAATCCTAGTTCCTCAAACCTCAATCCTCAACCCTCAGTCCTCATCCTCAATCCTCAATTCTCAATGCTCAGTCCTCAATCCTCAATCCTCAACCCTCAATCCGCAACCCTCAATCCTCAATCCTCAATCTTCAATCGTCAATACTCAATCTTCAATCCTCAATACTCAATCCTCAATCCTCAATCCTCAATCCTCAATCTTCAACCCTCAACCCTCAGTCCTCAAACCTCAATCCGGAATCCTCAATCCTGAATCCTCAATCCTCAATACTCAATCTTCAATACTCAGTCCCCAATCCTCAACATTCCATCCTCAATCCTCAATCCTCAATCCTCAATCCTCAATCCTCAATCCTCAGTCCTCAGTCCTCAAACCTCAACCGTCAACCCTCAGTCATCAATCCTCAATCTTCAATACTCAATCGTCAATCCTCAGTCCTCAATCCTCAATCCTCAATCCTAGTTCCTCAAACCTCAATCCTCAACCCTCAGTCCTCATCCTCAATCCTCAATCCTCAATCCCCAATCTTCAATCCTCAATACTCAATCTTCAATCCTCAATCCTCAATCCTCAATCCTCAATCCTCAATCCTCAATCCTCAGTCACCAATACTCAATCTTCAATACTCAATCCTCAATCCTCAATCCTCAATCCTCAATCCTCAATCCTCAATCCTCAATCCCCAACCCTCAGTCATCATTCCTCAAACCTCAATCCTCAACCCTCAGTCCTCATCCTCAATTCTGAATTCTCAATCCTCAATCCTCAATCCTCATTCTTCAATCCTCAATACCCAATCCTCAATCTTCAATCCTCAATCCTCAATCCTCAATTCTCAACCCTGAACCCTCAATCCTCAGACCTCAAACATCAATACTCAACCCTGAGTCCTCGTCCTCAATCCACAACCCTCAATCCTCAATCCTGAATCTTCAATCCTCAATCCTCAATCCTCAATCCTCAATCCTCAATCCTCAGTCCTCAATCTTCAATCCTCAATACTCAATCTTCAATCCTCAATCCTCAATTCTCTATCCTCAACCCTCAATCCTCAATCCTCAATCCCCAACACTCAATCTTCAATCCTCAATCATCAATCCTCAATCCTCAATCCTCAATCCTCAATCCTCAACCCTCAGTCCTCATCCTCAATTCTCAATTCTCAATCCTCAGTCCTCAATAATCAATCTCCAATCCTAGATCCTAATTCCCCAATCCTCAATCCTTAATAATCAATCTTCAATCCTCAATCCCCAGGCCTCAATCTTCAATCCTCAATGCTCAATCCTCAATCCACAATGCTCAATCCTCAATTCTCAATCATCAATCCTCAATCTTCAATCCTCAATACTCAATCTTCAATCCTCAATCCTCAATAATCAATACTCAATCCTCAATCCTCAATCCTCAATCCTCAATCCTCAATCTTCAGTCCACAATACTCAATCTTGAATCCTCAATCCTCAATCCTCAACCCTCAGACCTCATCCTCAATCCTCAATTCTCAATCCTCAATGCTCAATCTTCAATCCTCAATACTCAATCTTCAATCCTCAATCTTCAGTCCTCAATTCTCAATCTTCAATCCTCAATCCTCAATCCTCGATCCTCAATCCTCAATCCTCAATCGTCAATCTCCAATCCTGAATACTCAATCTTCAATACTCAATCCTCAATACCCAATCCTCAATCCTGATTCTTCAATCCTCAGTACCCAATCCTCAATCTTCAATCCTCAATCCTCAATCCTCAATTCCCAATCCTCAATCCTCAGTCCTCAGTCCTCAAACCTCAATCCTCAACCGTCAGCCCTCATCCTCAATCCTCAACCCTCAATCCTCAATCCTCAATCCTCAATCCTCAATCCTCATTCTTCAATCCGCAATACCCAATCCTCAATCCTCAATCTTCAATCCTCAATCCTCAATCCTCAGTACTCAATCCTCAATCCTCAGTCCTCAGTCCTCAAACCTCAACCGTCATCCCTCAGCCCTCATCCTCAATCCTCAACCCTCAATCCTCAATCCTCAGTACTCAATCCTCAATCTTCAATCCTCAAACCTCAATCCTCAGCAGTCAGTCCTCGTCCTCAATCCTCAACCCTCAATCCTCAATCCTCAATCCTCAACCGACAGTCCTCATCCACAATCCTCAAACCTCAATCCTCAATCCTCAATCTTCAATCATCAATACTCAATCTTCAATTCTCAACCCTCGATCCTCAATCCTCAATCCTCAATACTCAATATTCAACACACAACCCTCCACCATCAATCCTCAATACTCAACCATCAATCCTCAATCCTCAAACCCCAATCCGGAATCCGCAATCCTGAATCCTCAATCTTCAGCCGTCAGTCCTCAATAATCAATTGTCAATCCTGAAACCTCAATCTTCAATCCTCAATCCTCAATCCGCAATCCTCAATCCTCAATCTTCAATACTCAATACTGAATCTTCAATCCTCAATCTTCAATCCTCAATCCTCAATCCTCAATCCTCAATCATCAATCTTCAATCCTCAATACTCAATCTTCAATCCTCCATCCTCAATCCTCAATCCTCAATCCTCAAACCTCAATCCTCAATCCTCAATTCTCAATCGTCAGTCTTCAATCCTCAATACTCAATCTTCAATCCTCAATCCTCAATCCTCAATCCTCAATTATCAATCATCAATCATCAATACCCAATCCTCAATCTTCAATCCTAAATCCTCAATCCTCAATCCTCAATCCTCAATCCTCAATCCTCAATCTTCAATCCTCAGTCCCAAATCCTCAATCTTCAAACCTCAATGCTCAATCCTTAATCTTCAATCCTCAATCCTCAATCCTCAATCCTCAATCCTCAATCATCAATATTCAATCCTCAATCCTCAATTCTCTATGTTCAACCCTCAATACTCAATCGTCAATCCTCAATCCCCAATCCTCAATCTTCAATCCTCAATCATCAATCCTCAATCCTCAATACTCAATCCTCAATCCTCAATCCCCAGTCTTCAATCCTCAATAATCAATCTCCAATCCTAGATCCTCAATCCCCAATACTCAGTCCTCAATCCTCAATCTTCAATCCTCAATACTCAATCTTCAATCCTCAATCCTCAGTCCTCAAGCCTCAATTCTGAATTCTCAATCCTGAATCCTCAATCTTCAGCCCTCAGTCTTCAACAATCAGTTGTCAATCCTCAATCCTCAATATAATATCCTCAATTCACAGCTTTCAATACTCAATACTCAATCTGCATTCTTCAAATCTCTATCCACAAACATCAATTCTCATCACTCAACCCTCAACACTCAGTCCTCAATGTTCAATCCTCAATCCTCAATTCTCAATCTTCAATCCTCAATCCTCAATCCTCATTCCTCAATCCTCAATCGTCAGTCTTCAATCCTCAATGCTCAATCTTTAATCCACAATCCTCAATCCTCAAACCTCAATCCTCAATACTCAATATTCAACACACAACCCTCAACCATCAATCCTCAACAGTCAACCATTAATCCTGAATTCTCATTACTCAACAGATTATCCTGAATTCTCATGGTTCAATGCTCAATCCACAATATTCATTAATCAAATCTCAATCCTCAAACATCAGTTCTCAACACAAAATCCTCAACACTCACTCCTCTCTCTTCAATCCTCCATCCTCAATCCTCAATCCTCAAGCGTCAATCATCGATCCTCAATCCTCAGCCCTCAATCCTCAGTCCTCAATCTTCAATCCTCAATCCTCAGTCCTCAATCTTCAATCCTCAATACTCAATCTTCAATCCTCAATCCTCAATTCTCTATCCTCAACCCTCAATCCTCAATCCTCAATCCCCAACACTCAATCTTCAATCCTCAATCATCAATCCTCAATCCTCAATCCTCAATCCTCAATCCTCAACCCTCAGTCCTCATCCTCAATTCTCAATTCTCAATCCTCAATCCTCAATAATCAATCTCCAATCCTAGATCCTAATTCCCCAATCCTCAATCCTTAATAATCAGTCTTCAATCCTCAATCCCCAGGCCTCAATCTTCAATCCTCAATGCTCAATCCTCAATCCACAATGCTCAATCCTCAATTCTCAATCATCAATCCTCAATCTTCAATCCTCAATACTCAATCTTCAATCCTCAATCCTCAATAATCAATCCTCAATCCTCAATCCTCAATCCTCAATCCTCAATCCTCAATCTTCAGTCCACAATACTCAATCTTGAATCCTCAATCCTCAATCCTCAACCCTCAGACCTCATCCTCAATCCTCAATTCTCAATCCTCAATGCTCAATCTTCAATCCTCAATACTCAATCTTCAATCCTCAATCTTCAGTCCTCAATTCTCAATCTTCAATCCTCAATCCTCAATCCTCGATCCTCAATCCTCAATCCTCAATCGTCAATCTCCAATCCTGAATACTCAATCTTCAATACTCAATCCTCAATACCCAATCCTCAATCCTGATTCTTCAATCCTCAGTACCCAATCCTCAATCTTCATTCCTCAATCCTCAATCCTCAATTCCCAATCCTCAATCCTCAGTCCTCAGTCCTCAAACCTCAATCCTCAACCGTCAGCCCTCATCCTCAATCCTCAACCCTCAATCCTCAATCCTCAATGCTCAATCCTCAATCCTCATTCTTCAATCCGCAATCCTCAATCCTTAATCCCCAATATTCAATCCTCAATACTCAATCTTCAATCCACAATCCTCAATCCTCAATCCTCAATCCTCAATCCTCAGTCATCAATACTCAATCTTCAATACTCAATCCTCAATCCTCAATCCTCAATCCTCAATCCTCAAGCCTCAATCATCATTCCTCAAACCTCAATCCTCAACCCTCAATCCTCATCCTCAAGTATGAATTCTAAATCCTCAATCATCAATCCTCAATCTTCAATCCTCAATAATCAATCTCCAATCCTAGATACTCAATCCCCAATCTTCAATCCTTAATCCTCAATCTTGAATCCTCATTCCCCAGTCCTCAATCTTCAATCCTCAATGCCCAATCCCCTATCCTAGATCCTCAGTCCTCAATCCTCAATCCTCAATCCTCCAACCTCAATCCTCAACCGACAGTCCTCATCCACAATCCTCAAACCTCAATCCTCAATCCTCAATCTTCAATCATCAATACTCAATCTTCAATTCTCAACCCTCGATCCTCAATCCTCAATCCTCAATACTCAATATTCAACACACAACCCTCCACCATCAATCCTCAATACTCAACCATCAATCCTCAATCCTCAAACCCCAATCCGGAATCCTCAATCCTGAATCCTCAATCGTCAGCCGTCAGTAGTCAATAATCAATTGTCAATCCTGAAACCTCAATCTTCAATCCTCAATCCTCAATCCGCAATCCTCAATCCTCAATCTTCAATACTCAATACTGAATCTTCAATCCTCAATCTTCAATCCTCAATCCTCAATCCTCAATCCTCAATCATCAATCTTCAATCCTCAATACTCAATCTTCAATCCTCCATCCTCAATCCTCAATCCTGAATCCTCAAACCTCAATCCTCAATCCTCAATTCTCAATCGTCAGTCTTCAATCCTCAATACTCAATCTTCAATCCTCAATCCTCAATCCTCAATCCTCAATTATCAATCATCAATCATCAATACCCAATCCTCAATCTTCAATCCTAAATCCTCAATCCTCAATCCTCAATCCTCAATCCTCAATTCTCAATCTTCAATCCTCAGTCCCAAATACTCAATCTTCAATCCTCAATGCTCAATCCTTAATCTTCAATCCTCAATCCTCAATCCTCAATCCTCAATCCTCAATCATCAATATTCAATCCTCAATCCTCAATTCTCTATGTTCAACCCTCAATACTCAATCGTCAATCCTCAATCCCCAATCCTCAATCTTCAATCCTCAATCATCAATCCTCAATCCTCAATCCTCAAACCTCAATCCTCAACCCTCAGTCCTCATCTTCAATTCTCAATTCTCAATCCTCAATCCTTAATCCTCAGTCTTCAAACCTCAATAATCAATCTCCAATCCTAGATCCTCAATCCCCAATCCTCAATCCTTAATCCTCAATCTTCAATCCTCAATCCCCAGTCCTCAATCTTCAATCCTCAATCCTCAATCCTCAATCCTCAATACTCAATATTCAACACACAACCCTCAACCATCAATCCTCAATACTCAACCATTAATCCTCAATTCTCACTACTCAACAGAATATCCTGAATTCTCATGGTTCAATGCTCAGTCCACAATATTCATTAATCAAATCTCAATCCTCAAACATCAATTCTAAACACACAATCCTCAACACTCAGTCCTCTCTCTTCAATCCTCCATCCTCAATCCTCAATCCTCAAGCGTCAATCCTCGATCCTCAAACCTCAATCCTCAACCCTAAATGCTCAATCTTCAATCCTCAATACTCAATCTTCAATCCTCAATCCTCAGTCCTCAATAATCAACCATCAATTCTCAATTCTCAATACTCAATAGAATATCCTGAATTCTCAGGATTCAATACTCAAACCTCAATCCTCAACCCTCAGCCCTCATCCTCCATCCTCATTCCTCAATCCTCAATCCCCAATCTTCAATCCTCAATACTCAATCTTCAATACTCAATCCTCAATCCTCAATCCTCAATCCTCAATCCTCAATCCTCAGTCACCAATACTCAATCTTCAATACTCAATCCTCAATCCTCAATCCTCAATCCTCAATCCTCAATCCTCAATCCTCAATCCCCAACCCTCAGTCATCATTCCTCAAACCTCAATCCTCAACCCTCAGTCCTCATCCTCAATTCTGAATTCTCAATCCTAAATCCTCAATCCTCATTCTTCAATCCTCAATACGCAATCCTCAATCTTCAATCCTCAATCCTCAATCCTCAATTCTCAACCCTGAACCCTCAATCCTCAGACCTCAAACATCAATACTCAACCCTGAGTCCTCGTCCTCAATCCACAACCCTCAATCCTCAATCCTCAATCTTCAATCCTCAATCCTCAATCCTCAATCCTCAATCCTCAATCCTCAATCCTCAATCATCAATATTCAATCCTCAATCCTCAATTCTGTATCCTCAACCCTCAATCCTCAATCGTCAATCCTCAATCCCCAATCCTCAATCTTCAATCCTCAATCATCAATCCTCAATCCTCAATCCTCAAACCTCAATCCTCAGCCCTCAGTCCTCATCCTCAATTCTCAATTCTCAATCCTCAATCCTTAATCCTCAGTCTTCAATCCTCAATAATCAATCTCCAATCCTAGATCCTCAATCCCCAATCCTCAATCCTTAATCCTCAATCTTCAATCCTCAATCCCCAGGCCTCAATCTTCAATCCTCTATCGTCAGTCCTCAATCCTCAGTCCTCAATCCACAATCCTCAATCCTCAAACCTCAATCCTCAACCGTCAGTCATCGTCCTCAATCCTCAACCCTCAATCCTCAATCCTCAATCTTCAATCATCAATACTCAATCTTCAATCTTCAACCCTCAATCCTCAATCCTCAATCCTCAATCCTCAATCCTCAATCCTCAATCCTCAATATTCAACACACAACCCTCAACCATCAATCCTCAATACTGAACCATCAATCCTCATTTCTCAATACTCAACATAATATCCTGAATTCTCATGATTCAATACTCAATCCTCAATATTCAATAATCAAATCTCAATCCTCAAACATCAATTCTCAACACTCAATCCTCAATACTCAATCCTCATTCTTCAATCCGCAATACCCAATCCTCAATCTTCAATCCTCAATCCTCAATCCTCAATACTCAATCCTCAATCCTCAGTCCGCAGTCCTCAAACCTCAACACTCAATCCTCAATCCTCAATCTTCAATCATCAATATTCAATCTTCAATCCTCAATCCTCAATCCTCAATCCTCAGTCCTCAATCCTCAATCTTTAATCCTCAATCCTCAATCCACAATCCTCAATCCTCAATCTTCAACCCTCAATACTCAATCTTCAGTCCTCAATCCTCAATCCTCAATCCTCAATCCTCCAACCTCAATCCTCAACCGTCAGTCCTCGTCCTCCATCCTCAATCCTCAATCCTCAATCCTCAATCTTCAATCATCAATAATAAATCTTCAATACTCAATCCTCAATCCTCAATCCTCAATCCTCAATCCTCAATCTTCAGTCCTCAATACTCAATCTTGAATCCTCAATCCTCAATCCTCAACCCTCAGACCTCATCCTCAAGCCTCAATTCTCAATCCTCAATGCTCAATCTTCAATCCTCAATACTCAATCTTCAATCCTCAATCTTCAGTCCTCAATTCTCAATCTTCAATCCTCAATCCTCAATCCTCGATCCTCAATCCTCAATCCTCAATCGTCAATCTCCAATCCTGAATACTCAATCTTCAATACTCAATCCTCAATACCCAATCCTCAATCCTGATTCTTCAATCCTCAGTACCAAATCCTCAATCTTCAATCCTCAATCCTCAATCCTCAATTCCCAATCCTCAATCCTCAGTCCTCAGTCCTCAAACCTCAATCCTGAACCGTCAGCCCTCATCCTCAATCCTCAACCCTCAATCCTCAATCCTCAATCCTCAATCCTCAATCCTCATTCTTCAATCCGCAATACCCAATCCTCAATCCTCAATCTTCAATCCTCAATCCTCAATCCTCAATACTCAATCCTCAATCCTCAGTCCTCAGTCCTCAGACCTCAACCCTCATCCCTCAGCCCTCATCCTCAATCCTCAACCCTCAATCCTCAATCCTCAGTACTCAATCCTCAATCTTCAATCGTCAAACCTCAATCCTCAGCAGTCAGTCCTCGTCCTCAATCCTCAACCCTCAATCCTCAATCCTCAATCCTCTATCTTCAATCCTCAATCCTCAATCCTCAAACCTCAATCCTCAGCCCTCAGTCCTCATCCTCAATTCTCAATTCTCAATCCTCAATCCTCAAACCTCAATCCTCAACCGTCAGTCCTCGTCCTCAATCCTCAACCCTCAATCCTCAATCCTCAATCTTCAATCATCAATACTCAATCTTCAATCTTCAATCTTCAATCCTCAATCCTCAATCCTCAACCCTCAATCCTCAATCCTCAGTCCTCAATCCTCAATATTCAACACACAACCCTCAACCATCAACCCTCAATACTCAACCATCAATCCTCAATTCTCAATACTCAGTAGAATATCCTGAATTCTCAGGATTCAATACTCAAACCTCAATCCTCAACCTTCAGCCCTCATCCTCCATCCTCAATCCTCAATCCTTAATCCCCAATATTCAATCCTCAATACTCAATCTTCAATCCACAATCCTCAATCCTCAATCCTCAATCCTCAATCCTCAGTCATCAATACTCAATCTTCAATACTCAATCCTCAATCCTCAATCCTCAATCCTCAATCCTCAAGCCTCAATCATCATTCCTCAATTCTCAATCGTCAGTCTTCAATCCTCAATACTCAATCTTCAATCCTCAATCCTCAATCCTCAATACTCAATCCTCAATCATCAATCATCAATACCCAATCCTCAATCTTCAATCCTCAATCCTCAATCCTCAATCCTCAATCCTCAATCCTCAATCCTCAATCTTCAATCCTCAGTCCCAAATCCTCAATCTTCAATCCTCAATCCTAAATCCTCAATCCTCAATCCTCATTTTTCAATCCTCAACACCCAATCCACAATCTTCAATCCTAAATCTTCAATCCGCAATTCTCAACCATCAACCCTCAATCCTCAGACCTCAAACATCAATACTCAACCCTGAGTCCTCGTCCTCAATCCACAACCCTCAATCCTCAATCCTCAATCTTCAATCCTCAATCCTCAATCCTCAATCCTCAATCCTCAATCATCAATATTCAATCCTCAATACTCAATTCTCTATGTTCAATCCTCAATACTCAATCGTCAATCCTCAATCCCCAACCCTCAATCTTCAATCCTCAATCATCAGTCCTCAATCCTCAATCCTCAAACCTCAATCCTCAACCCTCAGTCCTCATCTTCAATTGTCAATTCTCAATCCTCAATCCTTAATCCTCAGTCTTCAAACCTCAATAATCAATCTCCAATCCTAGATCCTCAATCCCCAATCCTCAATCCTTAATCCTCAATCTTCAATCCTCAATCCCCAGTCCTCAATCTTCAATCCTCAATCATCAATCCTCAATCCTCAAGCGTCAATCTTCAATCCTCAATCCTCAACCCTCAATCCTCAGTCCTCAAACCTCAATCCGGAATCCTCAATCCTGAATCCTCAATCTTCAGCCGTCAGTCCTCAACAATCAATTGTCAATCCTCAATCCTCAATAGAATATCCGCAATTCACAGTTTTCAATACTCAATCCCCATTCTTAAATCTTCAAATCTCAATCCACAAACATCAATTCTCATCACTCAACACTCAACACTCAGTCCTCAATCTTCAATCCTCAATCCTCAATCCTCAATCTTCAATCCTCAATAGTCAATCTTCAATCCTCAATCCTCAATTCTCAATCCTCAATACTCAGTCCTCAAACCACAACCCTCAATCCTCAATCCTCAATCCTCATTCTTCAATCCTCAATACCCAATCCTCAATCTTCAATCCTCAATACTCAACCTTCAGTCCTCAATCCTCAGTCCTCAATACTCAACCATCAATCCTCAATACTCAATCCTCAATCTTTAATCCTCAATCCTCAATTCTCAATCCTCAATCCTCAATCCTCAATCCTCAATCCTCAATACTCAGTCATCAATACTCAATCTTCAATACTCAATCCTCAATCCTCAATCCTCAATCCTCAACCCTCAATCTTCATTCCTCAAACCTCAATGCTCAACCCTCAGTCCTCATCCTCAATTCTCAATTCTCAATCGTCAATCCTCAATCCTCATTCTTCAATCCTCAATACCCATTCCTCAATCTTCAATCCTCAATGCTCAACCCTCAATTCTCAATCCTCAATCCTCAATCCTCAGACCTCAAACATCAGTACGCAGTACTCAAACCTCAATTCTCAATCCTCAATCCTCAGTCCTCAAACCTCAATCCTTAATCCTCAATCCTGAATCCTCAATCTTCAGCCCTCACTCCTCAACAATCAGTTGTCAATCCTCAATCCTCAATAGAATATCCTCAATTCACAGTTTTCAGTACTCAATACTCAATCTGCAATCTTCAAATCTCTATCCACAATCATCAATTCTCATCACTCAACCCTCAACACTCAGTCCCCAATCCTCAATCTTCAATCCACAATACTCAATCCTCAATCCTCGATCCTCAATCTTCAATCCTCAATACCCAATGTTCAATGCTCTATCCTCAATCCTCTACCCTCAATCCTCAATTCTCAATCGTCAGGCTTCAATCCTCAATACTCAATCTTCAATCCTCGATCCTCAATCCTCATTCCTCAATCCTCAATTGTCAATCCTCAATCCTCAATCCTCAATCATCAATCCTCAATCCTCATTCTTCAACCCTCAATCCTCAATCCTCAATACTCATTCTTCAATCCTCAATACCCAATCCTCAATCTTCAATCCTCAGTCCTCAATTCTCAATTCTCAATCCTCAATCCTCAATCCTCAGACCTCAAACATCAATACTCAACCCTGAGTCCTCGTCCTCAATCCACAACCCTCAATCCTCAATCCTCAATCTTCAATCCTCAATCCTCAATCCTCAATCCTCAATCCTCAAACCTCAGTAATCAATCCTCAATCTTCAATACTCAATCGTCAATCCTTAGTCCTCAATACTCAATCCTCAATTCTCGTTCCTCAAACCTCAATCCTCAACCCTCGGTCCTCATCCTCAATTCTCAATTCTCAATCTTCAATCCTCAATCCTCAATCTTCAAGACTCAATCCTCAATCCTCAATCCTCAATCCTCAATATTCAACACACAACCCTCAACCATTAATCTTCAATACTCAACCATCAATCCTCAATTCTCAATACTCAATAGAATATCCTGAATTCTCTTGGTTCAATACTCAATCCACAAAATTCAATAATCAAATCTCAATCCTCAACATCAATTCTCAACACTCAATCTTCAATACTCAGTCCTCTCTCTTCAATCCTCCATCCTCAATCCTCAATCCTCAAGCGTCAATCCTCAATCCTCAAACCTCAACCCTCAATCCTCAGTCCTCAAACCTCAATCCGGAATCGTCAATCCTGAATCCTCAATCTTCAGCCGTCGGTCCTCAACAATCAATTGTCAATGCTCAATCCTCAATAGAATATCCTCAATTCACAGCTTTCAATACTCAATCCCCATTCTTCAATCTTCAAATCTCAATACGCAAACATCAATTCTCGTCACTCAACCCACAACACTCAGTCGTCAATCTTCAATCCTCAACCCTCAGTCCTCAATCTTCAATCCTCAATCCTCAGCCCTCAGTCTTCAATCCTCAATACTCAATCT
Organism: Calliopsis andreniformis; assembly: GCF_051401765.1. Lineage (NCBI taxonomy): Eukaryota > Metazoa > Arthropoda > Insecta > Hymenoptera > Andrenidae > Calliopsis > Calliopsis andreniformis. Next base: position 884,452 of record NW_027480437.1, on the reverse strand, counting down.
TCAATCCTCAATCATCAATCCTCAATTCTCAATCCTCAAACCTCAATCCTCAACCATTTGTCCTCATCCTCAATTCTCAATTCTCAATCCTCAATCCTTAATCCTCAGTCTTCAATCCTCAATAATCAATCTCCAATCCTAGATCCTCAATCCCCAATCCTCAATCCTTAATCCTCAATCTTCAATCCTCAATCCCCAGGCCTCAATCTTCAATCCTCAATGCTCAATCCTCAATCCTTAGTCCTCAGACCTCAGTCCTCAATCCTCAATCCTCAAACCTCAATCCTCAACCGTCAGTCCTCGTCCTCAATCCTCAACCCTCAATCCTCAATCCTCAATCTTCAATCACCAATACTCAATCTTCAATCGTCAACCCTCAATCCTCAATTCTCAATCCTCAATCGTCAATCCTGAATCTTCAATCCTCAATACTCAATCTACAGTCCTCAATCCTCAATCCTCGATCCTCAACCCTCAATCCTCAATCGTCAATCTCCAATCCTGAATACTCAATCTTCAATCCTCAATCCTCAATCCCCAATCCTCAATCCTCATTCTTCAATCCTCAATACCCAATCCTCAATCTTCAATCCTCAATCCTCAATCCTCAATCTTCAATTCTCAATCCCCAATCCTGAGTCCTCAGTCCCCAAACCTCAATCCTCAACCCTCAGCCCTCATCGTCAACCCTCAATCCTCAATCCTCAATCCTCAGTCTTCAATCCTCAATACTCAAACTTCAATCCCCAATCCTCAGTCCCCAAACCTCAATTCTGAATCCTCAATACAGAGTCCTCAATCTTCAGCCCTCAGTCCTCAACAATCAGTTGTCAATCCTCAATCCCCAATAGAATATCCTCAATTCTCAGTTCTCAATACTCAATACTCAATCTGCAATCTTCAAATCTCTATCCACAAACATCAATTCTCAATACTCAGCCCTGAACACTCAGTCGTCAATGTTCAATCCCCAATCATCAATTATCAATTTTCAATACTCAATACTGAATCGTCAATCCTCAATCCTCAATCCTCAATCCTCAATCCCCAATCCTCAATCCTCAATCTTCAATCCTCAGTCCCCAATCCTCAATCTTCAATCCTCAATCCTCAATATTCAAAACACAACCCTCAACCGTCAATCCTCAATACTCAACCATCAATCCTCAATTCTCAATACTCCATAGAATATCCTGAATTCTCATGGTTCAATACTCAATCCCCAATCTTCAGTCCTCAATACTCAATCTTCAATCCTCAATCCTCAATCCTCAATCCTCAATACTCAGTCATCAATACTCAATCTTCAATACTCAATCCTCAATCCTCAATCCTCAATCCTCAATCCTCAACTCTCAATCCTCATTCCTCAAACCTCAATCCTCAGCCCTCAGTCCTCATCCTCAATTGTCAATTCTCAGTCCTCAATACTCAATCCTCATTCTTCAATCCTCAATACCCAATCCTCAATCTTCAATCCTCAATCTTCAATCATCAATACTCAATCTTCAATCCTCAATCCTCGTCATCAATCCACAACACTCAATACTCAATCCTCAATCCTCAATCCTCAATCCTCAATATCCAACACACAACCCTCAACCATCAATCCTCAATTCTCAATACTCAACAGAATATCCTGAATTCTCATGATTCAGTACTCAATCCTCAATATTCAATAATCAAATCTCAATCCTCAAACATCAATTTTCAACACTCAATCCTCAATACTCAATCTTCTCTCTTCAATCCTCCATCCTCAATCCTCAGTCCTCAAGCGTCAATCCTCAATCCTCAATCCTCAACCCTCAATCCTCAGTCCTCAAACCCCAATCCGGAATCCTCAATCTTGAATCCTCAATCTTCAGCCGTCAGTCCTCAACAATCAATTGTCAGTACTCAATCCTCAATCTTCAATCCTCAATCCTCAATCCGCAATCCTCAATCCTCAATCATCAATCCTCAATACTCAATCTTCAATCGTCAATCTTCAGTCCTCAACCCTCAATCCTCAATCCTCAATCATCAATCTTCAATCCTCATTCTTCAATCCTCAAAACCCAATCCTCAATCTTCAATCCTCAATCCTCAATCCTCAATTCTCAATCCTCAATCCTCATTCCTCAATCTTCAATCCTCAGTCCCAAATCCTCAATCTTGAATACTCAATCCTCAATACTCAATCTTCAATCCTCAATACTCAATATTCAACCCTCAATCCTCAATCCTCAATCCTCAATCCCCAATCCTCAATCCTCAATCCTCAATCCTCAATCCTCAATTCTCAATCCTCATTCCTCAATCCTCAGACCTCAAACATCAATACTCAACCCTCAGTCCTCGTCCTCAATACACAACCCTCAATCCTCGATCCTCAATCTTCAATCATCAATATTCAATCTTCAATCATCAATTCTCAATCCTCAATACTCAATCCTCTATCCTCAATGTTCAATCCTCAATACCCAATCCTCAATCTTCAATCCTCAATCCTCAGTCCTCAATCCTCATCCTCAATCCCCAATCCTCAGTCCTCAAACCTCAATCCTGAATCCTCAAACCTGAATCCCCAATCTTCTGCCCTCAGTCCTCAACAATCAGTTGTCAATCCTCAATCCTCAACAGAATATCCTCAATTCACAGTTTTCAATACTCAATCCCCATTCTTCAATCTTCAAATCTCAATCCACAAACATCAATTCTCATCACTCAACCCTCACCACTCAGTCCTCAATCTTCAATACTCAATCCTCAATCCTCAATCTTCAATCCTCAATACTCAATCTTCAATCCTCAACCCTCAATTCTCAATCTTCAATATTCAGTCCTCAATCCTCAATCCTCATACTTCAATCCTCAATACCCAATCCTCAACCTTCAATCCTCAATCCTCAATCCTCAATCCTCAATCCTCAATCCTCAATCCTCAATCCTCAATCTTCAATCCTCAATCCTCAATCCACAATCCTCAATCCTCAATCCTCAGTCCTCAAACCTCAATCCTTAATCCTCAAACCTGAATCCTCAATCTTCAGCCCTCACTCATCAACAATCAGTTGTGAATCCTCAATCCTCAATAGAATATCATCAATTCACAGTTTTCATTACTCAATACTCAATCTGAAATCTTCAAATCTCTATCCACAAACATCAATTCTCATCACTCAACCCTCAACACTCAGTCCACAATCCTCAATATTCAATCCTCGATTCTCAATCCTCAATCCACAAACCTCAACCATCAATCCTCATTACTCAGTCTTCAATGCTCAATTCTCAATCCTCAATCGTCAATCTTCAATCCTCAATACTCAACATTCAATACTCAATCCTCAATCCTCATTCCGCAATCCTCATTCTTCAATCCGCAATACCCAATCCTCAACCTTCAATCCTCAATCCTCAATCCTCAATTCTCAATCCTCAATCCTCAGTCCTCAGTCCTCAAACCTCAACCCTCAGCCCTCAGCCCTCATCCTCAATCCTCAATCCTCAATCCTCAATCCTCAATCTTCAATCCTCAATACTCAATCTTCAATCCTCAATCCTCAATCCTCAGACCTCAAACCTCAATTCTGAATCCTCAATCCTGAATCCTCAATCTTCAGCCCTCAGTCCTCAACAATCAGTTGTCAATCCTCGTTCCTCAATAGAATATCCTCAATTCACAGTTTTCAATACTCAGTACTCAATCTGCAATCTTCAAATCTCTATCCACAAACATCAATTCTCATCACTCAATCCTCAACACTCAGTCCTCAATGTTCAACACTCAATCCTCAATTCTCAATCTTCAATCGTCAATACTGAATCTTCAATCCTCAATCCTCTATCCTCAATCCTCTATCCTCAATCCTCAATCCTCAATCCTCAATTTTCAATCTTCAATACTCAATCTTCAATCCTCAATCCTCGATCCTCAATCCTCAATCCTCAATCGTCAGTCTTCAATCCTCAATACTCAATCCTCAATCCTCAATCCTCAATCCTCAATCCTCAATCCTCAATCCTCAATCCTCAATCCTCAATCCTCAATCCTCAATCCTCAATCCTCAATCCTCAATCTTCAGCCCTCAGTCCTCAACAATCAGTTGTCAATCCTCAATCCTCAATAGAATATCCTCAGTTCACAGTTTTTAATACTCAGTACTCAATCTGCAATCTTCAAATCTCTATCCACAAACATCAATTCTCATCACTCAACCCTCAACACTCAGTCCTCAATGTTCAAACCTCAATCCTCAATTCTCAATCTTCAATCATCAATACTGAATCTTCAATCCTCAATCCTCAATCCTCAATCCTCAATCCTCAATACTCATTCCTCAATTTCCAATCCTCAATACTCAATCTTCAACCCTCAATCCTCAATCCTAAATCCTCAATCCTCAATCCTCAATTCTCAATCCTCAATACCCAATCCTCAATCCTCAATCCTCAATCCTCAATCCTCAATTCTCAATCCTCAAACCTCAATCCTCAGACCTCAAAGATCAATATTCAACCCTCAGTCCTCGTCCTCAATCCACAAACCTCAATAATCAATACTCAACCTTCAATAATCAAAATTCAATTTTCAATCCTCAATCCTCAATCCTCAATCCTCAATCCTCAATCCTCAATCTTTAATCCTCTGTCCTCAATCCTCATTCCTCAATCCTCAACCTTCAACCCTCAATACTCAATCTTCAATCCTCGATCCTCAATCCTCAATCCTCAATCCTCAATCCTCAATCCTCAATCTTCAATCCTCAATACTCAATCTTCAATCCTCAATACTCAATCCTCAATCCTCAATCCTCAATCTTCAATTCTCAATACTCATTCTTCAACCCTCAATCCTCAGTCGTCAAACCTCAATTCTGAATCCTCAATCCTGAATCCTCAATCTTCAGCCCTCAGTCCTCAACAATCAGTTGTCAATCCTCAATCCTCAATAGAATATCCTCAACTCACAGTTTTCAATACTCAGTACTCAATCTGCAATCTTCAAATCTCTATCCACAAACATCAATTCTCATCACTCAACCCTCAACACTCAGTCCTCAATGTACAACCCTCAATCCTCAATTCTCAAACTTCAATCCTCAATACTGAATCTTCAATCCTCAATCCTCAATCCTCAATCCTCAATCCTCAATCCTCAATCCTCAATCCTCAATCCTCAATCCTCAATTTTCAATCCTCAACACTCAATCTTCAATCCTCAATCCTCAATCCTCAATCCTCAATCCTCAATCGTCAGTCTTCAATCCTCAATACTCAATCTTCAATCCTCAATCCTCAATCCTCAATCCTCAATCCTCAATCCTCAATCATCAATATTCAATCCTCAATACTCAATCTGCAATCTTCAATCCTCAATCCTCAATCCTCAATCCTCATTCTTCAATCCTCAATACCCAATCCTCAATCCTCAATTCTCAATCCTCAATCCTCAATTCTCAATCCTCAATCCTCAATCCTCAGACCTCAAACATCAATATTCAACCCTCAGTCCTCGTCCTCAATCCACAACCCTCAATAATCAATACTCAATCTTCAATCATCAAAATTCAATTTTCAATCCTCAATCCTCAATCCTCAATCCTCAATCCTCAATCCTCAATCTTTAATCCTCTGTCCTCAATCCTCATTCCTCAATCCTCAACCTTCAACCCTCAATACTCAATCTTCAATCCTCGATCCTCAATCCTCAATCCTCAATCCTCAATCCTCAATCCTCAATCCTCAATCTTCAATCCTCAATACTCAATCTTCAATCCTCAATCCTCAATCCTCAATCCTCAATCCTCAATCTTCAATCCTCAATACTCAATCTTCAATCCTCAATCCTCAGTCGTCAAACCTCAATTCTGAATCCTCAATCCTGAATCCTCAATCCTGAATCCTCAATCTTCAGCCCTCAGTCCTCAACAATCAGTTGTCAATCCTCAATCCTCAATAGAATATCCTCTATTCACAGTTTTCAATACTCAGTACTCAATCTGCAATCTTCAAATCTCTATCCACAAACATCAATTCTCATCACTCAACCCTCAACACTCAGTCCTCAATGTTCAACCCTCAATCCTCAATTCTCAATCTTCAATCCTCAATACTGAATCTTCAATCCTCAATCCTCAATCCTCAATCCCCAATCCTCAATACTCAATCCTCAATCCTCAATCCTCAATTTTCAATCCTCAATACTCAATCTTCAATCCTCAATCCTCAATCCTCAATCCTCAATCCTCAATCGTCAGTCTTCAATCCTCAATACTCAATCTTCAATCCTCAATCCTCAATCCTCAATCCTCAATCCTCAATCCTCAATCCTCAATCAGCAATCGTAAATCCTCAATACTCAATCTGCAATCTTCAATCCTCAATCCTCATTCTTCAATCCTCAATACCCAATCCTCAATCCTCAATCCTCAATCCTCAAGGCTCAATTCTCAATCCTCAATCCTCAATCCTCAGACCTCAAACATAAATATTCAACCCTCAGTCCTCGTCCTCAATCCACAACCCTCAATCCTCAATCCTCAATCTTCAATCATCAAAATTCAATTTTCAATCCTCAATCCTCAATCCTCAATCCTCAATCTTTAATCTTCTGTCCTCAATCCTCAATCCTCAATCCTCAACCTTCAACCCTCAATACTCAATCTTCAATCCTCAATCCTCAATCCTCAATCCTCAATCCTCAATCCTCAATCCTCAATGCTCAATCCTCAATCCTCAATACTCAATCTTCAATCCTCAATCCTCAATCCTCAATCCTCAATCCTCATTCTTCAATCCTCAACACCCAATCCTCAATCTTCAATCCTCAATCCACAATCCTCAATTTTCAATCCTCATTCCTCAATCCTCAGACCTCAAGCATCAATACTCAACCCTCAGTCCTCGTCCTCAACAGACAACCCTCAATCCTCGATCCTCAATCTTCAATCATCAATATTCAATCTTCAATCCTCAATCCTCAATCCTCAATCCTCAATCCTCAATCCTCAATCCTCAATCCTCAATCCTCAATCCTCAATCCTCAATCCTCAATCCTCAATCTTCAATCCTCAGTCCTCAAACCTCAATCCTCAATCTTCTGCCCTCAGTCCTCAACAATCAGTTGTCAATCCTCAATCCTCAATAGAATATCCTCAGTTCACAGTTTTTGATACTCAGTACTCAATCTGCAATCTTCAAATCTCTATCCACAAACATCAATTCTCATCACTCAACCCTCAACACTCAGTCCTCAATGTTCAAACCTCAATCATCAATTCTCAATCTTCAATCCCCAATACTGAATCTTCAATCCTCAATCTTCAATCCTCAATCCTCAATCCTCAATACTCAATCCTCAATTTCCAATCCTCAATACTCAATCTTCAACCCTCAATCCTCAATCCTCAATTCTCAATTCTCAATACTCAATCTTCAATCCTCAATCCTCAATCCTCAATCCTCAATCCTCAATACTCAATCCTCAATCCTCAATCCTCCATCTTAAATCCTCAATACTCAATCTGCAAACTTCAATCCTCAATCCTCAATCCTCAATACTCATTCTTCAATCCTCAATACCCAATCCTCAATCCTCAATCCTCAATCCTCAATTCTCAATCCTCAAACCTCAATCCTCAGACCTCAAACATCAATATTCAACCCTCAGTCCTCGTCCTCAATCCACAACCCTCAATAATCAATACTCAACCTTCAATAATCAAAATTCAATTTTCAATCCTCAATCCTCAATCCTCAATCCTCAATCCTCAATCCTCAATCTTTAATCCTCTGTCCTCAATCCTCATTCCTCAATCCTCAACCTTCAACCCTCAATACTCAATCTTCAATCCTCGATCCTCAATCCTCAATCCTCAATCCTCAATCCTCAATCCTCAATCTTCAATCCTCAATACTCAATCTTCAATCCTCAATACTCAATCCTCAATCCTCAATCCTCAATCTTCAATCCTCAATACTCATTCTTCAACCCTCAATCCTCGGTCGTCAAACCTCAATTCTGAATCCTGAATCCTGAATCCTCAATCTTCAGCCCTCAGTCCTCAACAATCAGTTGTCAATCCTCAATCCTCAATAGAATATACTCAATTCACAGTTTTCAATACTCAGTACTCAATCTGCAATCTTCAAATCTCTATCCACAAACATCAATTCTCATCACTCAACCCTCAACACTCAGTCCTCAATGTACAACCCTCAATCCTCAATTCTCAAACTTCAATCCTCAATACTGAATCTTCAATCCTCAATCCTCAATCCTCAATCCTCAATCCTCAATCCTCAATCCTCAATCCTCAATCCTCAATCCTCAATTTTCAATCCTCAATACTCAATCTTCAATCCTCAATCCTCAATCCTCAATCCTCAATCCTCAATCGTCAGTCTTCAATCCTCAATACTCAATCTTCAATCCTCAATCCTCAATCCTCAATCCTCAATCCTCAATCCTCAATCATCAATATTCAATCCTCAATACTCAATCTGCAATGTTCAATCCTCAATCCTCAATCCTCAATCCTCATTCTTCAATCCTCAATACCCAAACCTCAATCCTCAATCCTCAATCCTCAATCCTCAATTCTCAATCCTCAATCCTCAATTCTCAGACCTCAAACATAAATATTCAACCCTCAGTCCTGGTCCTCAATCCTCAATCCTCAATCCTCAATCCTCAATCCTCATTCTTCAATCCTCAATACCCAATCCTCAATCCTCAATTCTCAATCCTCAACCCTCAATTCTCAATCCTCAATCCTCAATCCTCAGACCTCAAACATCAATATTCAACCCTCAGCCCTCGTCCTCAATCCACAACCCTCAATAATCAATACTCAATCTTCAATCATCAAAATTCAATTTTCAATCCTCAATCCTCAATCCTCAATCCTCAATCCTCAATCCTCAATGTTTAATCCTCTGTCCTCAATCCTCATTCCTCAATCCTCAACCTTCAACCCTCAATACTCAATCTTCAATCCTCGATCCTCAATCCTCAATCCTCAATCCTCAATCCTCAATCCTCAATCCTCAATCTTCAATCCTCAATACTCAATCTTCAATCCTCAATCCTCAATCCTCAATCCTCAATCCTCAATCTTCAATCCTCAATACACAATCTTCAATCCTCAATCCTCAGTCGTCAAACCTCAATTCTGAATCCTCAATCCTGAATCCTCAATCCTGAATCCTCAATCTTCAGCCCTCAGTCCTCAACAATCAGTTGTCAATCCTCAACCCTCAATAGAATATCCTCAATTCACAGTTTTCAATACTCAGTACTCAATCTGCAATCTTCAAATCTCTATCCACAAACATCAATTCTCATCTCTCAACCCTCAACACTCTGTCCTCAATGTTCAACACTCAATCCACAATACTCAATCTTCAATCCTCAATACTGAATCTTCAATCCTCAATCCTCAATCCTCAATCCTCAATCCTCAATACTCAATCCTCAATCCTCAATCCTCAATTTTCAATCCTCAATACTCAATCTTCAATCCTCAATACTCAATCCTCAATCCTCAATCCTCAATCCCCAATCGTCAGTCTTCAATCCTCAATACTCAATCTTCAATCCTCAATCCTCAATCCTCAATCCTCAATCCTCAATCCTCAATCATCAATCGTTAATCCTCAATACTCAATCTGCAATCCTCAATCCTCAATCCTCAATCCTCAATCCTCAATTCTCAATCCTCAATCCTCAATCCTCAGACCTCAAACATAAATATTCAACCCTCAGTCCTCGTCCTCAATCCACAACCCTCAATCCTCAATCCTCAATCTTCAATCATCAAAATTCAATTTTCAATCCTCAATCCTCAATCCTCAATCCTCAATCCTCAATCCTCAATCTTTAATCTTCTGTCCTCAATCCTCAATCCTCAATCCTCAACCTTCAACCCTCAATACTCAATCTTCAATCCTCAATACTCAATCCTCAATCCTCAATACTCAATCTTCAATCCTCAATCCTCAATCCTCAATCCTCAATCCTCAATCCTCATTCTTCAATCCTCAACACCCAATCCTCAATCTTCAATCCTCAATCCACAATCCTCAATTTTCAATCCTCATTCCTCAATCCTCAGACCTCAAGCATCAATACTCAACCCTCAGTCCTCGTCCTCAACAGACAACCCTCAATCCTCGATCCTCAATCTTCAATCATCAATATTCAATCTTCAATCCTCAATCCCCAATCCTCAATCCTCAATCCTCAATCCTCAATCCTCAATCCTCAATCCTCAATCCTCAATCCTCAATCCTCAATCCTCAATCCTCAATCTTCAATCCTCAGTCCTCAAACCTCAATCCTGAATCCTCAATCCTGAATCCTCAATCTTCAGCCCTCAGTCCTCAACAATCAGTTGTCAATCCTCAAACCTCAATCCTGAATCCTCAATCCTGAATCCTCAATCTTCAGCCCTCAGTCCTCAACAATCAGTTGTCAATCCTCAATCCTCAATAGAATATCCTCAATTCACAGTTTTCAATACTCAGTACTCAATCTGCAATCTTCAAATCTCTATCCACAAACATCAATTCTCATCACTCAATCCTCAACACTCAGTCCTCAATGTTCAACCCTCAATCCTCAATTCTCAATCTTCAATCGTCAATACTGAATCTTCAATCCTCAATCCTCAATCCTCAATCCTCAATCCTCAATCCTCAATCCTCAATCCTCAATTTTCAATCCTCAATACTCGATCTTCAATCCTCAATCCTCAATCCTCAATCCTCAATCCTCAATCGTCAGTCTTCAATCCTCAATACTCAATCCTCAATCCTCAATCCACAATCCTCAATCCTCAATCCTCAACTTTCAATCCTCAATACTCAATCTTCAATCCTCAATCCTCAATCCTCAATCCTCAATCCTCAATCCTCAATCCTCAATCCTCAATCTTCAGCCCTCAGTCCTCAACAATCAGTTGTCAATCCTCAATCCTCAATAGAATATCCTCAGTTCACAGTTTTTAATACTCAGTACTCAATCTGCAATCTTCAAATCTCTATCCACAAACATCAATTCTCATCACTCAACCCTCAACACTCAGTCCTCAATGTTCAACCCTCAATCCTCAATTCTCAATCTTCAATCCTCAATACTGAATCTTCAATCCTCAATCCTCAATCCTCAATCCTCAATCCTCAATACTCAATCCTCAATTTCCAATCCTCAATACTCAACCTTCAACCCTCAATCCTCAATCCTCAATCGTCATTCCTCAATCCTCAATTTTCAATTCTCAATACTCAATCTTCAATCCTCAATCCTCAGTCCTCAATACTCAATCCTCAATACTCAATCCTCAATCCTCAATCCTCAATCTTAAATCCTCAATACTCAATCTGCAATCTTCAATCCTCAACCCTCAATCCTCAATCCTCATTCTTCAATCCTCAATACCCAATCCTCAATCCTCAATCCTCAATCCTCAATCCTCAATTCTGAATCCTCAAACCTCAATCCTCAGACCTCAAACATCAATATTCAACCCTCAGTCCTCGTCCTCAATCCACAACCCTCAATAATCAATACTCAAACTTCAATCATCAATATTCAATTTTCAATCCTCAATCCTCAATCCTCAATCTTCAGCCCTCAGTCCTCAACAATCAGTTGTCAATCCTCAATCCTCAATAGAATATCCTCAATTCACAGTTTTCAATACTCAGTACTCAATCTGCAATCTTCAAATCTCTATCCACAAACATCAATTCTCATCACTCAACCCTGATCGCTCTGTCATCAATGTTGAATCCTCAATCCTCAATTCTCAATCTTCAACCCTCAATACTGAATCTTCAATCCTCAATCCTCAATCCTCAATCCTCAATCCTCAATCCTCAATCCTCAATCCTCAATCCTCAATTTTCAATCCTCAATCCTCAATACTCAATCCTCAATCCTCAATCCTCAACCCTCAGACCTCATCCTCAATCCTCAATTCTCAATCCTCAATCCTCAATCTTCAATCCTCAATACTCAACCTTCAATCCTCAATCCTCAGTCCTCAATACTCAACCATCAGTCCTCAATTCTCAATACTCAATAGAATATCCTGAATTCTCAGGATTCAATACTCGAACCTCAATCCTCAACCCTCAGCCCTCATCCTCCATTCTCAATCCTCAATACTCAATCCCCAATCTTCAATCCTCAATACTCAATCTTCAATCCTCAATCCTCAATACACAATCCTCAATCCTCAATACTCAGTCATCAACACTCAATCTTCAATACTCAATCCTCAATCCTCAATCGTCAATCCTCAATCCTCAACCCTCAATCCTCATTCCTCAAACCTCAATCCTCAACCCTCAGTCCTCATCCTCAATTCTCAATTCTCAATCCTCAATCCTCAATACTCATTCTTCAATCCTGAATACCCAATCCTCAATCTTCAATCCTCAATCCTCAACCCTCAATCTTCAATCCTCAATACTCAATCTTCAATCCTCAATCCTCAGTCGTCAAACCTCAATTCTGAATCCTCAATCCTGAATCCTCAATCCTGAATCCTCAATCTTCAGCCCTCAGTCCTCAACAATCAGTTGTCAATCCTCAATCCTCAATAGAATATCCTCAATTCACAGTTTTCAATACTCAGTACTCAATCTGCAATCTTCAAATCTCTATCCACAAACATCAATTCTCATCACTCAACCCTCAACACTCAGTCCTCAATGTTCAACCCTCAATCCTCAATTCTCAATCTTCAATCCTCAATACTGAATCTTCAATCCTCAATCCTCAATCCTCAATCCTCAATCCTCAATACTCAATCCTCAATCCTCAATCCTCAATTTTCAATCCTCAATACTCAATCTTCAATCCTCAATCCTCAATCCTCAATCCTCAATCCTCAATCGTCAGTCTTCAATCCTCAATACTCAATCTTCAATCCTCAATCCTCAATCCTCAATCCTCAATCCTCAATCCTCAATCCTCAATCATCAATCGTTAATCCTCAATACTCAATCTGCAATCTTCAATCCTCAATCCTCATTCTTCAATCCTCAATACCCAATCCTCAATCCTCAATCCTCAATCCTCAATCCTCAATTCTCGATCCTCAATCGTCAATCCTCAGACATCAAACATAAATATTCAACCCTCAGTCCTCGTCCTCAATCCACAACCCTCAATCCTCAATCCTCAATCTTCAATCATCAAAATTCAATTTTCAATCCTCAATCCTCAATCCTCAATCCTCAATCCCCAATCCTCTATCTTTAATCTTCTGTCCTCAATCCTCAATCCTCAATCCTCAACCTTCAACCCTCAATACTCAATCTTCAATCCTCAATCCTCAATCCTCAATCCTCAATCCTCAATCCTCAATCCTCAATGCTCAATCCTCAATCCTCAATACTCAATCTTCAATCCTCAATCCTCAATCCTCAATCCTCAATCCTCATTCTTCAATCCTCAACACCCAATCCTCAATCTTCAATCCTCAATCCACAATCCTCAATTTTCAATCCTCATTCCTCAATCCTCAGACCTCAAGCATCAATACTCAACCCTCAGTCCTCGTCCTCAACAGACAACCCTCAATCCTCGATCCTCAATCTTCAATCATCAATATTCAATCTTCAATCCTCAATCCTCAATCCTCAATCATCAATCCTCAATCCTCAATCCTCAATCCTCAATCCTCAATCCTGAATCCTCAATCCTCAATCCTCAATCTTCAATCCTCAGTCCTCAAACCTCAATCCTGAATCCTCAATGCTGAATCCTCAATCTTCAGCCCTCAGTCCTCAACAATCAGTTGTCAATCCTCAATCCTCAATAGAATATCCTCAATTCACAGTTTTCAATACTCAGTACTCAATCTGCAATCTTCAAATCTCTATCCACAAACATCAATTCTCATGACTCAATCCTCAACACTCAGTCCTCAATGTTCAACCCTCAATCCTCAATTCTCAATCTTCAATCGTCAATACTGAATCTTCAATCCTCAATCCTCAATCCTCAATCCTCAATCCTCAATCCTCAATCCTCAATCCTCAATTTTCAATCCTCAATACTCGATCATCAATCCTCAATCCTCAATCCTCAATCCTCAATCCTCAATCGTCGGTCTTCAATCCTCAATACTCAATCCTCAATCCTCAATCCTCAATCCTCAATCCTCAATCCTCAATTTTCAATCCTCAATACTCAATCTTCAATCCTCAATCCTCAATCCTCAATCCTCAATCCTCAATCCTCAATCCTCAATCCTCAATCTTCAGCCCTCAGTCCTCAACAATCAGTTGTCAATCCTAAATCCTCAATAGAACATCCTCAGTTCACAGTTTTTAATACTCAGTACTCAATCTGCAATCTTCAAATCTCTATCCACAAACATCAATTCTCATCACTCAACCCTCAACACTCAGTCCTCAATGTTCAACCCTCAATCCTCAATTCTCAATCTTCAATCCTCAATACTGAATCTTCAATCCTCAATCCTCAATCCTCAATCCTCAATCCTCAATACTCAATCCTCAATTTCCAATCCTCAATACTCAATCTTCAACCCTCAATCCTCAATCCTCAATCGTCATTCCTCAATCCTCAATTTTCAATTCTCAATACTCAATCTTCAATCCTCAATCCTCAGTCCTCAATCCTCAATCCTCAATCCTCAATCCTCAATCCTCAATCCTCAATTCTCAATCCTCAAACCTCAATCCTCAGACCTCAAACATCAACATTCAACCCTCAGTCCTCGTCCTCAATCCACAACCCTCAATAATCAATACTCAAACTTCAATCATCAAAATTCAATTTTCAATCCTCAATCCTCAATCCTCAATCTTCAATCCTCAATACTCAATCTTCAATCCTCAATCCTCAATCCTCAATCCTCAATCTTCAATCCTCAATACTCAATCTTCAATCCTCAATCCTCAGTCGTCAAACCTCAATTCTGAATCCTCAATCCTGAATCCTCAATCCTGAATCCTCAATCTTCAGCCCTCAGTCATCAACAATCAGTTGTCAATCCTCAATCCTCAATAGAATATCCTCAATTCACAGATTTCAATACTCAGTACTCAATCTGCAATCTTCAAATCTCTATCCACAAACATCAATTCTCATCACTCAACCCTCAACACTCAGTCCTCAATGTTCAACCCTCAATCCTCAATTCTCTATCTCCAATCCTCAATACTGAATCTTCAATCCTCAATCCTCAATCCTCAATCCTCAATCCTCAATCCTCAATCCTCAATCCTCAATCCTCAATTTTCAATCCTCAATCCTCAATCCTCAATCCTCAATCTTCAATCCTCAATCCTCAGTCGTCAAACCTCAATTCTGAATCCTCAATCCTGAATCCTCAATCCTGAATCCTCAATCTTCAGCCCTCAGTCCTCAACAATCAGTTGTCAATCCTCAATCCTCAATAGAATATCCTCAATTCACAGTTTTCAATACTCAGTACTCAATCTGCAATCTTCAAATCTCTATCCACAAACATCAATTCTCATCACTCAACCCTGATCGCTCTGTCATCAATGTTCAATCCTCAATCCTCAATTCTCAATCTTCAATCCTCAATACTGAATATTCAATCCTCAATCCTCAATCCTCAATCCTCAATCCTCAATCCTCAATTCTCAATCCTCAATCTTCAGTCCTCAATACTCAATCCTCAATCCTCAATCCTCAATCATCAATCCTCATACTTCAATCCTCAATACCCAATCCTCAATCTTCAATCCTCAATCCACAATCCTCAATTTTCAACCCTCAATCCTCAGTCCTCAATCTTCAGTCCTCAATACTCAATCTTCAATTTTCAATCCTCAATCCTCAACCCTCAGACCTCATCCTCAATCCTCAATTCTCAATCCTCAATCCTCGATCTTCAATCCTCAATACTCAATCTTCAATCCTCAATCCTCAGTCCTCAATACTCAACCATCAATCCTCAATTCTCAATACTCAAGAGAATATCCTGAATTCTCAGGATTCAATACTCGAACCTCAATCCTCAACCCTCAGCCCTCATCCTCCATCCTCTATCCTCAATACTCAATCCCCAATCTTCAATCCTCAATACTCAATCTTCAATTCTCAATCCTCAATACACAATCCTCAATCCTCAATACTCAGTCATCAATACTCAATCTTCAATACTCAATCCTCAATCCTCAATCCTCAATACTCAATCCTCAACCCTCAATCCTCATTCCTCAAACCTCAATCCTCAACCCTCAGTCCTCATCCTCAATTCTCAATTCTCAATCCTCAATCCTCAATACTCATTCTTCAATCCTCAATACCCAATCCTCAATCTTCAATCCTCAATCCTCAACCCTCAATTCTCAATCCTCAATCCTCAATCCTCAGACCTCAAACATCAATACTCAGTCCTCAAACCTCAATCCTCAGTCCTCAATACTCAACCATCAATCCTCAATTCTCAATACTCAATAGAGTATCCTGAATTCTCAGGATTCAATACTCAAACATCAATCCTCAACCCTCAGCCCTCATCCTCCTTCCTCAATCCTCAATACTCAATCCCCAATCTTCAATCCTCAATACTCAATCTTCAATCCTCAATCCTCAATCCTCAATCCTCAATCCTCAATACTCAGTCATCAATACTCAATCTTCAATACTCAATCCTCAATCCTCAATACTCAAAGGAATATCCTGAATTGTCATGGTTCAATACTCAATCCACAATATTCAATAATCAAATCTCAATCCTCAAACATCAATTCTCAACACTCAATCCTCAACACTCAGTCCTCAATCTTCAATCCTCAATACTCAATCCTCAATCTTCAATCCTCAATACTCAATCTTCAATCCTCAATACTCAATTCTCAATCCTCAATACTCAATCCTCAAACCACAATCCTCAATCCTCAATCCTCATTCTTCAATCCTCAATACCCAATCCTCAATCTTCAATCCTCAATCCTCAACCCTCAATTCTCAATCCTCAATCCTCAACCCACAGTCCTCGTCCTCAATCCACAACCCTCAATCCTCAGTCCTCAGTCCTCAATCCTCAATCCTCAAACTTCAATCCTCAACCGTCAGTCCTCGTCATCAATCCTTAAACATCAATCCTCAATCCTCAATCTTCAATCATCAATACTCAATCTACAACCATCAATCCTCATTCCTCAATCCTCAACCCTCAATCCTCAATATTCATCACACAACCCTCAACCATCAATCCTCAATACTCAACCAACAATCCTCAATTCCCAATGCTCAACAGAATATCCTGAATTCTCATGATTCAGTACTCAACCCTCAATATTCAATAATCAAATCACAATCCTCAAACATCAGTTCTCAACACTCAATCCTCAATACTCTGTCCTCTCTCTTCAATCCTCCATCCTCAATCCTCAATCCTCAATCGTCAATCCTCAATCCGCAATCCTCAACCCTCAATCCTCAATCCTCAATCCTCAATCTTCAGTCCTCAATCCTCAATCCTCAATCCTCAATCCTCAATCGTCAGTCTTCAATCCTCAATACTCAATCTTCAATCCTCAATCCTCAATCCTCAATCCTCAATCCTCAATCCTCAATCCTCAATCATCAATCGTTAATCCTCAATACTCAATCTGCAATCTTCAATCCTCAATCCTCATTCTTCAATCCTCAATACCCAATCCTCAATCCTCAATCCTCAATCCTCAATCCTCAATTCTCGATCCTCAATCGTCAATCCTCAGACATCAAACATAAATATTCAACCCTCAGTCCTCGTCCTCAATCCACAACCCTCAATCCTCAATCCTCAATCTTCAATCATCAAAATTCAATTTTCAATCCTCAATCCTCAATCCTCAATCCTCAATCCCCAATCCTCTATCTTTAATCTTCTGTCCTCAATCCTCAATCCTCAATCCTCAACCTTCAACCCTCAATACTCAATCTTCAATCCTCAATCCTCAATCCTCAATCCTCAATCCTCAATCCTCAATCCTCAATGCTCAATCCTCAATCCTCAATACTCAATCTTCAATCCTCAATCCTCAATCCTCAATTCTCAATCCTCATTCTTCAATCCTCAACACCCAATCCTCAATCTTCAATCCTCAATCCACAATCCTCAATTTTCAATCCTCATTCCTCAATCCTCAGACCTCAAGCATCAATACTCAACCCTCAGTCCTCGTCCTCAACAGACAACCCTCAATCCTCGATCCTCAATCTTCAATCATCAATATTCAATCTTCAATCCTCAATCCTCAATCCTCAATCATCAATCCTCAATCCTCAATCCTCAATCCTCAATCCTCAATCCTGAATCCTCAATCCTCAATCCTCAATCTTCAATCCTCAGTCCTCAAACCTCAATCCTGAATCCTCAATGCGGAATCCTCAATCTTCAGCCCTCAGTCCTCAACAATCAGTTGTCAATCCTCAATCCTCAATAGAATATCCTCAATTCACAGTTTTCAATACTCAGTACTCAATCTGCAATCTTCAAATCTCTATCCACAAACATCAATTCTCATGACTCAATCCTCAACACTCAGTCCTCAATGTTCAACCCTCAATCCTCAATTCTCAATCTTCAATCGTCAATACTGAATCTTCAATCCTCAATCCTCAATCCTCAATGCTCAATCCTCAATCCTCAATCCTCAATCCTCAATTTTCAATCCTCAATACTCGATCATCAATCCTCAATCCTCAATCCTCAATCCTCAATCCTCAATCGTCAGTCTTCAATCCTCAATACTCAATCCTCAATCCTCAATCCTCAATCCTCAATCCTCAATCCTCAATTTTCAATCCTCAATACTCAATCTTCAATCCTCAATCCTCAATCCTCAATCCTCAATCCTCAATCCTCAATCTTCAGCCCTCAGTCCTCAACAATCAGTTGTCAATCCTAAATCCTCAATAGAACATCCTCAGTTCACAGTTTTTAATACTCAGTACTCAATCTGCAATCTTCAAATCTCTATCCACAAACATCAATTCTCATCACTCAACCCTCAACACTCAGTCCTCAATGTTCAACCCTCAATCCTCAATTCTCAATCTTCAATCCTCAATACTGAATCTTCAATCCTCAATCCTCAATCCTCAATCCTCAATCCTCAATACTCAATCCTCAATTTCCAATCCTCAATACTCAATCTTCAACCCTCAATCCTCAATCCTCAATCGTCATTCCTCAATCCTCAATTTTCAATTCTCAATACTCAATCTTCATCCTCAATCCTCAGTCCTCAATCCTCAATCCTCAATCCTCAATCCTCAATCCTCAATTCTCAATCCTCAAACCTCAATCCTCAGACCTCAAACATCAATATTCAACCCTCAGTCCTCGTCCTCAATCCACAACCCTCAATAATCAATACTCAAACTTCAATCATCAAAATTCAATTTTCAATCCTCAATCCTCAATCCTCAATCTTCAATCCTCAATACTCAATCTTCAATCCTCAATCCTCAATCCTCATTCCTCAAACCTCAATGCTCAACCCTCAGTCCTCATCCTCAATTCTCAATCCTCAATACTCAATCCACAATCCTCAATCTTCAATCCTCAATAATCAATCTCCAATCCTAGATCCTCAATCCCCAATCTTCAATCCTTAATCCTCAATCTTCAATCCACAACCTCCAGTCCTCAATCTTCAATCCTCAATGCTCAATCCTCAACCCTGAATCCTCAATCCTCAATCTTCAATCCTCAGTACTCAATCCTCAATCTTCAATCCTCAATCCTCAATACTCAATCCTCATTCTTCAATCATCAATCCTCAATCTTCAATACTCAATTCTCAATCCTCAATCCTCAATCCTCAATACTCTACCATCAATAATCAATTCCCAATACTCAATGGAATATCCTGAATTCTCAGGATTCAATACTCAGACCTCAATCCTGAATCCTCAGCCCTCATCCTCCATCCCCAATCCTCAATCCTCAATCCTCAATCTTCAATCCCCAATACTCAATCTTCAATCCTCAATCCTCAATCCTCAATATTCAACACGCAACCCTCAACCATCAGACCTCAATACTCAACCATCAATCCTCGATTCTCAATACTCAATGGAATATCCTGAATTCTCATGGTTCAATACTCAATCCACAATATTCAATAATCAAATCTCAATCCTCAAACATCAATTCTCAACACTCAATCCTCAACACTCAGTCCTCTCTCTTCAATCCACCATCCTCGATCCTCAATCCTCAAGCGTCAATCCTCAATCCTCAATTCTCAACCCTCAAACCTCAATCCTCAATCCTCAGTCCTCAAACCTCAATCCTGAATCCTCAATCCTGAATCCTCAATCCTCAGACCTCAGACCTCAACAATCAGTTGTCAATCCTCAATCCTCAATAGAATATCATCAATTCACAGTTTTCAATACTCAATACTCAATCTGCAATCTTCAAATCTCTATCCACAAACATCAATTCTCATCTCTCAACCCTCAACACTCAGTCCCCAATCCACAATCTTCAATCCTCAATCCCCAATCCTCAATCTTCAACCCTCAATACTCAATCCTCAATCCTCAATCCTCATTCCTCAAACCTCAATGCTCAACCCTCAGTCCTCATCCTCAATTCTCAATCCTCAATACTCAATCCTCAATCCTCAATCTTCAATCCTCAATAATCAATCTCCAATCCTAGATCCTCAATCCCCAATCTTCAATCCTTAATCCTCAATCTTCAATACTCAATCTCCAGTCCTCAATCTTCAATCCTCAATGCTCAATCCTCAATCCTCAATCCTCAGCCCTCAATCCTCAATCCTCAATCCTCAAACCTCAATCCTCTACCGTCAGTCCTCGTCCTCAATTCTCAATCCTCAATACTCAATCCTCAATCCTCAATCTTCAATCCTCAATAATCAATCTCCAATCCTAGATCCTCAATTCCCAATCTTCAATCCTTAATCCTCAATCTTCAATCCACAACCTCCAGTCCTCAATCTTCAATCCTCAATGCTCAATCCTCAACCCTCAATCCTCAATCCTCAATCTTCAATCCTCAATACTCAATCTTCAATCCTCAATCTTCATTCCTCAATCCTCAATCCTCAATCTTCAATCCTCAATCCTCAATCCTCAATCCTCATTCTTCAATCCTCAATACCCAATCCTCAATCTTTAATCCACAATCCTCAATCCTCAATTCTCAATCCTCAATCCTCAATCCTCAGACCTCAAACATCAATCCTCAATCCTCAATCCTCAATCTTCATTCCTTAATACTCAATCTTCAATCCTCAATCCTCAATACTCAAACCTCAATTCTCATTCTTCAATCATCAATACCCAATCCTCAATCTTCAATCCTCAATTCTCAATCCTCAATCCTCAGTCCTCAGTCCTCAAACCTCAATCCTCAACCCTCAATCCTCAATCCTCAATCTTCATTCCTTAATCCTCAATCTTCAATCCTCAATACTCATTCTTCAATCTTCAATCCTCAATTCTCAATCCCCAATACTCAATCCTCAAGAGTCAAACCTCAATCCTCATTCCTCAGCCCTCAATCCTCAGTCCTCAAACCTCAATCCCGCATCCCCAATCCTGAATCCTCAATCTTCAGCCCTCAGTCCACAACAATCAATTGTCAATCCTCAATCCTCAATAGAATATCCTCAATTCACTGTTTTCAATACTCAACCCCATTCTTCATTCATCAAATCTCAATACACAAACATCAATTCTCATCACTCAACCCTCAACACTCAGTCCTCAATCGTCAATCCTCCATCCTCAATCCTCAACCTTCAATCCTCAATACTCAATATTCAATCCTCAATCCTCAATTCTCAATCACCAATGCTCAATCCTCAATCGTCAATCCTCAATCCCCAATCCTCAATCTTCAATCCTCAGTCCTCAATCCTCAATCATCAACACTCAATTATCAATCCTCAATACTCAATCTTCAATCCCCAATCGTCAATCCTGAACCTTCAATCCTCAATGTTCAACACACAATCCTCAACCATCAATCCTCAATAGTCAACCATCAATACTCAATTCTCAATACTCAAGAGAGTATCCTGAATTCTCATGGTTCAGTACTCAATCCACAATATTCAATAATCAAATCTCAATCCTCAAACATCAATTCTCAATCTTCAATCCTTAATACTCAATCTTCAATCTTCAATCCTCAATACTCAACCATCAACCCTCATTCTTCAATCCTCAGTACCCAATCCTCAATCTTCAATCCTCAACCGTCAATCCTCAATTCGCAATACTCAATCGTCAATCCTCAGACCTCAAGCATCAATACTCAAGCCTCAGTCCTCTATCCTCAATCATCAATCCTCAATCTTCAATACTCAACCCTCAATCCTCGAACCTCAATCCTCAATACTCAACCATCAATCCTCAATTCTCAATACTCAATAGAATATCCTGAATTCTCAGGATTATATACTCAAACCTCAATCCTCAACCCTCAGCACTCATTCTCAATCCTCAATCCACAATGCTCAAACCTCAATCCTCAACCGTCAGTCCTCGTCCTCAATCCTCAACCCTCAATCCTCAATCAACAATCTTCAATCATCAATACTCAATCTTCAATCCTCAATCCTCAATCCTCAATCCTCAATCCTCAATAGTCAATATTCAACACTCAACCCTCAACCATCAATCCTCAA
Source organism: Calliopsis andreniformis (assembly GCF_051401765.1). NCBI lineage: Eukaryota > Metazoa > Arthropoda > Insecta > Hymenoptera > Andrenidae > Calliopsis > Calliopsis andreniformis. The sequence goes on along the minus strand of NW_027480437.1, from coordinate 861,781 downwards.
TACTCAACCATCAATCCTCAATTCTCAATACTCAATAGAATATCCTGAATTCTCATGGTTCAATACTCTATCCACAATATTGAATAATCAAATCTCAATCCTCAGACATCAATTCTCAACACTCAATCCTCAACACTCAGTCCTCTCTCTTCAATCCTCCATCCTCAACCCGCAATCCTCAAGCGACAATCCTCAATCCTCAATCCTCAACCCTCAATTCTCAGTCCTCAAACCTCAATCCCGAATCCACAATCCTGAGTCCTCAATCTTCAGCCCTCAGTCCTCAAAAATCAATTGTCAATCCTCTATCCTCAATAGAATATCCGCAATTTACAGTTTTCAATACTCAATCCCCATTCTTCAATCTTCAAATCTCAATCCACAAAAATCAATTCTCATCACTCAACCATCAGCACTCAGTCCTCAATCATCAATCCTCGATCCTCAATCCTCAGTCTTCAATCCTCAATACTGAATCTTCAATCCTCAATCCTCAATTCTCAATCCTCAATACTCAATCCTCAATCGTCAATCCTCAATCCCCAATCCTCAATCTTCAATCCTCAATCCTCAGTCCTCAGTCCTCAATCCCTCAATCTTCAATCCTCAATACTCAATCTGCAATCCTCAATCCTCAATCCTCAATCCTCAATCCTCAATCCTCAATCCTCAATCCTCAACATTCAATCTTCAATACTCAACCTTCAATCCTCAATCCTCAACCCTCAATCCTCAATCCTCAATCCTCAATCCTCAATCCTCAATCTTCAATCCTCAATCCTCAATCCTCAATCCTCAATCCTCAATACTCAATCGTCAATCCTCAATCCTCAATCCTCAATCCTCAATCCTCAATCCTCAACCTTCAATCCTCAATACTCAATCTTCAATCCTCAATCCTCAATCCTCAATCCTCAATCCTCAATACTCATTCTTCAATCCTCAATACCCAATTCTCAATCTTCAATCCTCAATCCTCAATTCTCAATCCTCAGTCCTCAGTCCTCAGTCCTCAAACCTCAATCCTCAACCCCCAGTCCTCATCATCAATCCTCAATCCTCAATCCTCAATCCTCAATCCTCAATCCTCAATCCTCAATCCTCAATCCTCAATCCTCAATCGTCAGACCTCAATCCCCAATCCTCAATTTTCAATCCTCAATTCTCAATCCTCAATCCTCAATCCTCAATCCTCAATCCTCAATCCTCAGTCATGAATACTCAATCTTCAATACTCAATCCTCAATCCTCAATCCTGAATCCTCAATACTCAATCTTCAATCCTCAATCCTCAATCCTCAATCCTCAATCCTCAATCCTCAATCATCAATCCTCAATCTTCAATACTCAATCCTCAATACTCAACCATCAATCCTCAATTCTCAATCCTCAATCCTCAATCCTCAGTCCTCAATCCTCAATCCGCAATCCTCAAACCTCAATCCTCAACCGTCAGTCCTCGTCCTCAATCCTCAACCCTCAATCCTCAATCCTGAATCTTCAATCATCAATACTCAATCTTCAGTCCTCAATCCTCAATCCTCAATCCTCAATCGTCAATCCTCAATATTCAACACACAACTCTCAACCATCAAACCTCAATGCTCAACCATCAATCCTCAATTCTCAATACTCAATAGAATATCGTGAATTCTCATGATTCAATACTCAATCCACAATATTCAATAATCAAATCTCATTCCTCAAACATCAATTCTCAACACTCAATCCACCACACCCAGTCCTCTCTCTTCAATCCTCCATCCTCAGCCCTCAATCCTCAAGCGTCTATCCTCAATCCTCAATCCTCGACCCTCAGTCCTCTGTCCTCAATCCTCAATCTTCAATCCTCAGTCCCCAATCCTCAGTCTTTTATCCTCAATCCTCTATCCTCAATCCTCAATCCTCAATACTCAATCTTCATTCCTCAATACTCAATCTTCAATCCTCAATCCTCAATCCTCAGTCCTCAATCCTCAATCCTCAATCCTCAATCCTCAATCGTCAGTCCTCAATCCCCAATCCTCAATTTTCAATCCTCAATCCTCAATCCTCAATCCTCAATCCTCAATACTCAGTCATGAATACTGAATCTTCAACACTCAATCCTCAATCCTCAATCCTGAATTCTCAATCCTCAATCCTCAATCCTCAATCCTCAATCCCCAAACGTCAGTCCTCAATCCCCAATCCTCAATTTTCAATCCTCAATCCTCAATCCTCAATCCTCAATCCTCAATCCTCAATCCTCAATCCTCAATCCTCAGTCATGAATACTCAATCCTCAATACTCAATCCTCAATCCTCAATCCTGAATCCTCAATCCTCAATCCTCAATCCTCAATCCTCAATTCTCGATACCCAATCTTCAATCTTCAGACCTCAAACATCAATACTCAACCCTCAGTCCTCGTCCTCAATCCACAACCTTCAATCCTCAATCATCAAGCTTCAATCATCAATATTCAATCTTCAATCCTCAATCCTCAATCCTCAATCCTCAATCCTGAGTCGTCAATCTTCAGCCCTGAGTCCTCAACAATCAGTTGTCAATCCTCAATCCTCAACAGAATATCCTCAACTCACAGCTTTCAATACTCAATACTCAAGCTGCAATAACCAAATATCTATCCACAAACATCAGTTCTCATCACTCAACCCCCAACACTCAGTCCCCAATCCTCAATCTTCAATCCTCAATCCTCAAATCCTCAATCCTCAACCCTCAGCCCTCATCCTCAATCCTCAATCCTCAATCCTCAATCCTCAATCCTCAACTTTCAATCCTCAATACTCAATCTTCAATCCTCAATCCTCAGTCGTCAAACCTCAATTCTGAATCCTCAATCCTGAATCCTCAATCTTCAGCCCTCAGTCCTCAACAATCAGTTGTCGATCCTCAATCCTCAATAGAATATCCTCAATTCACAGCTTTCAATACTCAATACTCAATCTGCAATCTTCCAACCTCTATCCACAAACATCAATTCTCATCACTCAACCCTCAACGCTCAGTCCTCAATGTTCAATCCTCAATCCTCAATTCTCAATATTCAATCCTCAATACTGAATCTTCAATCCTCAATCCTCAATCCTCAATACTCAATTCTCAATCCTCAATGTTCAATCCTCAGTCCCCAATTCTCAATCTTCAATCCTCAATCCTCAATCCTCATCCCTCAATCCTCAGTCCTCAGTGTTCAATCCTCAATACTCAATCTTCAATCCTCAATCCTCAATCCTCAATACTCATTCTTCAGTCCTCAATACCCAATTCTCAATCTTCAATCCTCAATCCTCAATCCTCAACCCTCAACACTCAGTACTCAATGTTCAATCCTCAATCCTCAATTCTCAATATTCAATCCTCAATACTGAATCTTCAATACTCAATCCTCAATCCTCAATCCTCAATCCTCAATCCTCAATGTTCAATCCTCAGTCCCCAATCCTCAATCTTCAATCCTCAATCATCAATCCTCAATCCTCAATCCTCAACCCTCAGTCATCAATACTCAATCTTCAATCCTCAATCCTCAATCCTCAATCCTCAATCCTCAATCCTCAATCCTCAATCTTCAATGTTCAATCCGCAATACCCAATCCTCAATCTTCAATCCGCAATCCGCAATACTCAATCCTCAATCCTCAATCCTCACTCCTCAGTCCTCAAATCTCAATCCTGAATCCTCAAACTTCAGCCCTCAGTCCTCAACATGCAGCTGTCAATCCTCAATCCTCAACAGAATATCCTCAATTCACAGTTTTCAATACTCAATACTCAATCTGCAATCATGAAATCTATATGCACAACATCATTTCTCATCATTCAACCCTCAATCTTCAATCCTGAATCCTCAATCCTCAATCCTGAATCCTCAATCTTCAAACCTCAGTCCTCAACCCTCAGACCTCATCCTCAATCCTCAATCCTCAATCGTCCTTCCTCAATCCTCAATCGTCAATCCTCAATCCTCAATACTCAGTCCTCAATCCTCAATCCTCAATCCTCAATCCTCAATCTTCAATCCTCAATACTCAATCTTCAGACCTCAGTTCTCAACAATCAGTTGTCAACTCTGAATCCTCAATAGAATATCATCAATTCACAGTTTTCAATACTCAATACTCAATCTGCAATCTTCAAATCTCTATCCACACACATCAATTCTCATCACTCAACCCTCAACACTCCGTCCCCAATCCTCAATCTTCAATCCTCAATCCTCAATCCTCAATCCTCAATCCTCAACATTCAATCCTCAATACTCAATCTTCAATCGTCAATCCTCAATCCTCAATCCTCAATCATCAATCCTCAACCTTCAATCCTCAATACTCAATCTTCAATACTCAATCCTCAGTCCTCAATCCTCAATCCTCAATACTCATTCTTCAATCCTCAATACCCAATTCTCAATCTTCAATCCTCAATCCCCAATCCTCAATTCTCAATCCTCAGTCCTCAGTCCTCAGTCCTCAAACCTCAATCCTCAACCCTCAGCCCTCATCCTCAATCCTCAATCCTCAATCCTCAATCCTCAATCCTCAACGCTCAATCTTCAATCGTCAATCCTCAATCCTCAATCCTCAATCCTCAATCTTCAATCCTCAATATCCGAACTTCAATCCTCAATCCTCGGTCCTCAAACCTCAATTCTGAATCCTCAATACTCAATCTTCAATCGTCAATCCTCAGTCCTCAAACCTCAATTCTGAATCCTCAATACTCAACCTTCTATCCTCAATCCTCAGTCCTCAATGCTCAACCATCAATACTCAATTCTCAATACTCAATAGAATATCCTGAATTCTCAGGATTCAATACTCAAACCTCAATCCTCAACCCTCAGCCCTCATCCTCCATCCTCAATACGCAATCCTTAATCCTCAATCTTCAATCCTCAATAGTCAATCTTCAATCCTCAATCATCAATCATCAATACTCAATCTTCAATCCTCAATCCTCAATCCTCAATCCTCAATACGCAATCCTCAATCTTCAATCCTCAATACTCAATCTTCAGTCCTCAATCCTCAATCCTCAATCCTCAACACTCAGTCATCAATTCTCAATCTTCAATCCTCAATCCTCAGTCCTCAATTCTGAATCCTCAATCCTCAATCCTCAATCCTCAATCCTCAATCCTCAATCCTCAATCTTCAATCCTCAATACTCAATCTTCAGACCTCAGTCCTCAACAATCAGTTGTCAACTCTGAATCCTCAATAGAATATCATCAATTCACAGTTTTCAATACTCAATACTCAATCTGCAATCTTCAAATCTCTATCCACACACATCAATTCTCATCACTCAACCCTCAACACTCCGTCCCCAATCCTCAATCTTCAATCCTCAATCCTCAATCCTCAATCCTCAATCCTCAACATTCAATCCTCAATACTCAATCTTCAATCGTCAATCCTCAATCCTCAATCCTCAATCATCAATCCTCAACCTTCAATCCTCAATACTCAATCTTCAATACTCAATCCTCAGTCCTCAATCCTCAATCCTCAATACTCATTCTTCAATCCTCAATACCCAATCCTCAACGCTCAATCTTCAATCCTCAATCCTCGGTCCTCAAACCTCAATTCTGAATCCTCAATACTCAATCTTCAATCCTCAATCCTCAGTCCTCAAACATCAATTCTGAATCCTCAATACTCAATCTTCAATCCTCAATCCTCAGTCCTCAAACCTCAATTCTGAATCCTCAATACTCAATCTTCAATCCTCAATCCTCAATCCTCAATCCTCAATCCTCAATCCTCAATCCTCAATCCTCAATCCTCAATCGTCAGTCCTCAATCCCCAATCCTCAATTTTCAATCCTCAATCCTCAATCCTCAATCCTCAAACCTCAATCCTCAACCCTCAGCCCTCATCCTCAATCCTCAATCCTCAATCCTCAATCCTCAATCCTCAACGCTCAATCTTCAATCCTCAATCCTCGGTCCTCAAACCTCAATTCTGAATCCTCAATACTCAATCTTCAATCCTCAATCCTCAGTCCTCAAACATCAATTCTGAATCCTCAATACTCAATCTTCAATCCTCAATCCTCAGTCCTCAAACCTCAATTCTGAATCCTCAATACTCAATCTTCAATCCTCAATCCTCAATCCTCAATCCTCAATCCTCAATCCTCAATCCTCAATCCTCAATCCTCAATCGTCAGTCCTCAATCCCCAATCCTCAATTTTCAATCCTCAATCCTCAATCCTCAATCCTCAATCCTCAATCCTCAATCCTCAGTCATGAATACTCAATCTTCAATACTCAATCCTCAATCCTCAATCCTGAATCCTCAATCCTCAATCCTCAATCCTCAATCCTGAATCCTCAATCCTCAAACGCCAGTCCTCAATCCCCAATCCTCAATTTTCAATCCTCAATCCTCAATCCTCAATCCTCAATCCTCAATCCTCAATCCTCAGTCATGAATACTCAATCCTCAATACTCAATCCTCAATCCTCAATCCTGAATCCTCAATCCTCAATCCTCAAACCTCATTCCTCATACCTCAATCCTCAACCCTCAGTCCTCATCCTCAATTCTCAATTCTCAATCCTCAATCCTCAATCCTCAATTTTCAATCCTCAATACTCAATCTGCAATCCCCAATCCTCAATCCTCAATCCTCAATCCTCAATCCTCAATCCTCAATCGTGAATCGTCAATCTTCAGCCGTGAGTCCTCAACAATCAGTTGTCAATCCTCAATCCTCAATAGAATATCCTCAATTCACAGCTTTCAATACTCAATACTAAAGCTGCAATAACCAAATATCTATCCACAAACATCAGTTCTCATCACTCAACCCCCAACACTCAGTCCCCAATCCTCAATCTTCAATCCTCAATCCTCATATCCTCAATCCTCAACCCTCAGCCCTCATCCTCAATCCTCAATCCTCAATCCTCAATCCTCAATCCTCAACTTTCAATCCTCAATACTCAATCCTCAATCCTCAATCCTCAATCCTCAATCCTCAATCCTCAATCTTCAATCCTCAATACTCAATCTTCAAACCTCAGTCCTCACCAATCGGTTGTCAATTCTCAATCCTCAATAGAATATCATCAATTCACAGTTTTCAATACTCAATACTCAATCTGCAATCTTCAAATCTCTATCCACACACACCAATTCTCATCACTCAACCCTCAACACTCCGTCCCCAATCCTCAATCTTCAATCCTCAATCCTCAATCCTCAATCCTCAATCCTCAATCCTCAACATTCAATCCTCAATACTCAATCTTCAATCGTCAATCCTCAATCCTCAATCCTCAATCATCAATCCTCAACCTTCAATCCTCAATACTCAATCTTCAATACTCAATCCTCAGTCCTCAATCCTCAATCCTCAATACTCATTCTCCAATCCTCAATACCCAATCCTCAATCTTCAATCCTCAATCCTCAATCCTCAATTCTCAATCCTCAGTCCTCAGTCCTCAGTCCTCAAACCTCAATCCTCAACCCTCAGCCCTCATCCTCAATCCTCAATCCTCAATCCTCAATCCTCAATCCTCAACCCTCAGTCTTCAATCGTCAATACTCAATCTTCAATCCTCAATATTCGGTCCTCAAACATCAATTCTGAATCCTCAATACTCAATCTTCAATCCTCAATCCTCAGTCCTCAAACCTCAATTCTGAATCCTCAATACTCAATCTTCAATCCTCAATCCTCAATCCTCAATCCTGAATCCTCAACATTCAATCCTCAATACTCAATCTTCAATCGTCAATCCTCAATCCTCAATCCTCAATCCTCAATCCTCAACATTCAATCCTCAATACTCAATCTTCAATACTCAATCCTCAGTCGTCAATCCTCAATCCTCAATACTCATTCTTCAATCCTCAATACCCAATTCTCAATCTTCAATCCTCAATCCTCAATCCTCAATATTCAACACACAACCCTCAACCATCAATCCTCAATGCTCAATCATCAATCCTCAATTCTCAATACTCAATAGAATATCCTGAATACTCATGGTTCAGTACCGAATCGACAATATTCAATAATCAAATCTCGATCCTCAAACATCAATTCTCAACACTCAATCCTCAGCACTCAGTCCTCTCTCTTCAATCCTCCATCCTCAGCCCTCAATCCTCAAGTGTCAATCCTCAATCCTCAATCCTCAACCCTCAATCCTCAGTCCTCAGTCCTCAAACCTCCATCCTCAACCCTCAGCCCTCATCCTCAATCCTCAATCCTCAATCCTCAATTCTCAATCCTCAACTCTCAATCTTCAATCCTCAATACTCAATCCTCAATACTCAATCTTCAATCCTCAATCCTCAATCCTCAATCCTCAACCTTCAATCCTCAATACTCAATCTTCAATCCTCAATCCTCAATCATCAATCCTCAATCCTCAACCCTCAGTCATCAATTCTCAATCTTCAATCCTCAATCCTCAATCCTCAATCCTCAATCCTCAATCCTCATTCTTCAATCCTCAATAACCAATCCTCAATCTTCAATCCTCAATCCCCAATCCTCAATTCTCAATCCTCAATCATCAGTCCTCAGTTCTCAAACCTCAGTACTCAACCCTCAGCCCTCATCCTCAATCCTCAATCCTCAATCCTCAATCCTCAATCCTCAATCCTCAATCTTCAATCATCAGTACTCAATCTTCAATCCTCAATCCTCAGTCCTCAAACCTCAATTCTGAATCCTCAACTCTGAATCCTCAATCTTCGGCCCTCAGTCCTGAGCAATCTGTTGTCAATCCTCAATCCTCTATAGAATATCATCAATTCACAGTTTTCAATACTCAATACTCAATCTGCAATCTTCAAATCTCTATCTAAAAACATCAATTCTCATCACTCACCCTCAAAACTCGGTCCTCAATGCTCAATCTTCAATTCTCAATTCTCAATCCTCAATCCTCAATCCTCATTCTTCAATCCTCAATACTCGAACTTCAATACTCAATCCTCGGTCCTCAAACCTCAATTCTGGATCCTCAATACTCAATCTTCAATCGTCAATCCTCAGTCCTCAAACCTCAATTCTGAATCCTCAATACTCAATCTTCGATCCTCAATCCTCAGTCCTCAATTCTCAACCATCAATACTCAATTCTCAATACTCAATAGAGTATCCTGAATTCTCAGGATTCAATACTCAAACCTCAATCCTCAACCCTCAGCCCTCATCCTCCATCCTCAATACTCAATCCTTAATCCTCAATCTTCAATCCTCAATACTCAATCTTCAATCCTCAATCTTCAATCATCAATACTCAATCTTCAATCCTCAATCCTCAATCCTCAATCCTCAATCCGCAATCCTCAATCTTCAATCCTCAATACTCAATCTTCAGTCCTCAATCCTCAATCCACAATCCTCAACACTCAGTCATCAATTCTCAATCTTCAATCCTCAATCCTCAGTCCTCAATTCTGAATCCTCAATCCTCAATCTTCAATCATCAATACTCAATCTTCAATATTCAATCCTCAATCCTCAATCTTCAATACTCAATTCTCAATCCTCAATTCTCAATCCTCAATACTCAACCATCAATCCTCAATTCTGAACACTCAATCGAATATCCTGAATTCTCAGGATTCAATACTCAAACCTCAATCCTCAACCCTCAGCCTTCATCCTCCAACCTCGATCCTCAATCCTCAATCATCAATCTTCAATCCTCAATACTCAGTCTTCAATCTTCAATCCTCAATCCTCAATCCTCAATCCTCCATCCTCAATCCTCAGTCCTCAATCCTCAATCCTCAATCCTCAATCCTCAATCGTCAATCCTCAATCCCCAGTCCTAAATCTTCAATCCTCAATCGTCAATCCTCAATCCTCAATCCTCTATCTTCAATCCTCAATACTCAATCTTCAATCCTCAATCTTCAATCCTCAATCCTCAATCCTCAATCCTCAATCCTCAATCCTCAATCATCCGTCCTCAATCTTCAATACTCAATCCTCAATACTCAATCCTCAATCCTCAATACTCAACCATCAATCCTCAGTTCTCAATCCTCAATCCTCATTCCTCAGTCCTCAATCCTCAATCCTCAATCCTCTATTCTCAATCCTCAACCCTCAATCTTCAATCCTCAATACTCAATCCTCAATACTCAATCTTCAATCCTCAATCTTCAATCATCAATACTCAATCTTCAATATTCAATCCTCAATCCTCAATCCTCAATCGTCAATCCTCAATCCTCAATCTTCAATCCTCAATACTCAATCTTCAGTCCTCAATCCTCAATCCTCTATCCTCAACACTCAGTCATCAATTCTCAATCTTCAATCCTCAATCCTCAATCCTCAACTCCGAATCCTCGATCCTCAATCCTCAATCCTCAATCCTCAACCCTCAATCTTCAATCTTCAATCCTCAATACTCAGTCCTCAGACCTCAGTCCTCAACAGTCAGTTGTCAATTCTCAATACTCAATAGAATATCATCAATTCACAGCTTTCAATACTCAATACTCAATCTGCAGTCTTCAAATCTCTATCCACACACATCAATTCTCATCACTCAACCCTCAACACTCCGTCCCCAATCCTCAATCTTCAATCCTCAATCCTCAATCCTCAATCCTCAATCCTCAACATTCAATCCTCAATACTCAATCTTCAATCGTCAATCCTCAATCCTCAATCCTCAATCATCAATCCTCAACCTTCAATCCTCAATACTCAATCTTCAATACTCAATCCTCAGTCCTCAATCCTCAATCCTCAATACTCATTCTTCAATCCTCAATACCCAATTCTCAATCTTCAATCCTCAATCCTCAACTCTCAATCCTCAGTCCTCAGTCCTAAGTCCTCAAACCTCAATCCTCAACCCTCAGCCCTCATCCTCAATCCTCAATCCTCAATCCTCAATCCTCAATCCTCAACCCTCAATCTTCAATCGTCAATACTCAATCTTCAATCCTCAATCCTCGGTCCTCAAACCTCAATTCTGAATCCTCAATACTCAATCTTCAATCCTCAATCCTCAGTCCTCAATTCTCGACCATAAATCCTCAATTCCCAATACTCAATAGAATATCCTGAATTCTCAGGATGCAATACTCATACCTCAATCCTCAACCCTCAGCCGTCACCCTCCATCCTCAATACTCAATCCTTAATCCTCAACCTTCAATCCTCAATACTCAATCTTCAATGCTCAATCTTCATTCCTCAATCCTCAATCCTCAATCCTCAGTCATCAATACTCAATCCTCAATACTCGATCCTCAATCCTCAATCCTCAATCCTCAATCCTCAATTCTCAATCCTCAATCCTCATTCCTCAATCCTCAATCCTCAATCCTCAGATATCAAACATCAATACTCAACCCTCAGTCCTCGTCCTCAATCCACAACACTCAATCCTCAATACTCAATCTTCAATCATCAATACTCAATCTTCAATACTCAATCCTCAATCCTCAATCCTCAATCCTCAATCCTCAGTCTTCAATCCTCAATACACAATCTTCAATCCTCAATCCTCAATCCTCAATCCTCAATCCTCAATCCTCAATCCTCAATCCTCAATCATCAATCCTCAATCTTCAATACTCAATTTTCAATCCTCTATCTTCAATCCTCAATACTCAATCTTCAATCCTCAATCTTCAATCCTCAATCCTCAATCCTCAATCCTCAATCCTCAATACTCAATCATCCGTCCTCAATCTTCAATACTCAATCCTCAATACTCAATACTCAATCCTCAATCCTCAATACTCAACGATCAATCCTCAGTTCTCAACTCTCAATCCTCATTCCTCAGTCCTCAATCCTCAAACCTCAATCCTCAATTCTCAATCCTCTACCCTCAATCTTCAATCCTCAATACTCAATCCTCAATACTCAATCTTCAATCCTCAATCTTCAATCATCAATACTCAATCTTCAATACTCAATCCTCAATCCTCAATCCTCAATCGTCAATCCTCAATCCTCAATCTTCAATCCTCAATACTCAATCTTCAGTCCTCAATCCTCAATCCTCAATCCTCAACACTCAGTCATCAATTCTCAATCTTCAATCCTCAATCCTCAATAACCAATTCCGAATCCTCGATCCTCAGTCCTCAATCCTCAATCCTCAACCCTCAATCTTCAATCTTCAATCCTCAATACGCAGTCCTCAGACCTCAGTCCTCAACAGTCAGTTGTCAATTCTCAATCCTCAATTGAATATCATCAATTCACAGTTTTCAATACTCAATACTCAATCTGCAATACTCAATCCTCAATCCTCAATCGTCAATCCTCAATCCTCAATCTTCAATCCTCAATACTCAATCTTCAGTCCTCAATCCTCAATCTTCAATCCTCAATCCTCAATCCTCAATCCTCAATCCTCAACATTCAATCCTCAATACTCAATCTTCAAACGTCAATCCTCAATCCTCAATCCTCAATCATCAATCCTCAACCTTCAATCCTCAATACTCAATCTTCAATCCTCATCCCACAGTCATCAATTCTCAATCTTCAGTCCTCAATCCTCAATCCTCAATTCTGAGTCCTCAGTCCTCAATCCTCAATTCTCAATCTTCAATACTCAAACCTCAGTCCTCAATCCTCAATCCTCGATACTCATTCTTCAATCCTCAATACCCAATTCCCAATCTTCAATCCACAATCCTCAATCCTCAATTCTCAATCCTCAATCCTCAATCCTCAATCCTCAATCTTCAATCCTCAATACTCAATCTTCAGACCTCAGTCCTCAACAATTAGTTGTCAATTCTCAATCCTCAATAGAATATCATCAATTCACAGTTTTCAATACTCAATACTCAATCTGCAATCTTCAAATCTCTATCCACACACATCAATTCTCATCACTCAACCCTCAACACTTCGTCGCCAATCCTCAATCTTCAATCCTCAATCCTCAATCCTCAATCCTCAATCCTCAACATTCAATCCTCAATACTCAATCTTCAATCGTCAATCCTCAATCCTCAATCCTCAATCATCAATCCTCAACCTTCAATCCTCAATACTCAATCTTCAATACTCAATCCTCAGTCCTCAATCCTCAATCCTCAATACTCATTCTTCAATCCTCAATACCCAATTCTCAATCTTCAATCCTCAATCCTCAACTCTCAATCCTCAGTCCTCAGTCCTAAGTCCTCAAACCTCAATCCTCAACCCTCAGCCCTCATCCTCAATCCTCAATCCTCAATCCTCAATCCTCAATCCTCAACCCTCAATCTTCAATCGTCAATACTCAATCTTCAATCCTCAATCCTCGGTCCTCAAACCTCAATCCTGAATCCTCAATACTCAATCTTCAATCCTCAATCCTCAGTCCTCAAACCTCAATTCTGAATCCTCAATACTCAATCTTCAATCCTCAGTCCTCAGTCCTCAATTCTCGACCATCAATCCTCAATTCCCAATACTCAATAGAATATCCTGAATTCTCAGGATTCAATACTCAAACCTCAATCCTCAACCCTCAGCCTTCATCCTCCAACCTCGATCCTCAATCCTCAATCCTCAATCTTCAATCCTCAATACTCAATCTTCAATCTTCAATCCTCAATCCTCAATCCTCAATCCTCCATCCTCAATCCTCAGTCCTCAATCCTCAATCCTCAATCCTCAATTGTCAATCCTCAATCCCCAGTCCTAAATCTTCAATCCTCAATCGTCAATCCTCAATCCTCAATCCTCTATCTTCAATCCTCAATACTCAATCTTCAATCCTCAATCTTCAATCCTCAATCCTCAATCCTCAATCCTCAATCCTCAATCCTCAATCATCCGCCCTCAATCTTCAATACTCAATCCTCAATACTCAATCCTCAATCCTCAATACTCAACCATCAATCCTCAGTTCTCAATTCTCAATCCTCATTCCTCAGTCCTCAATCCTCAATCCTCAATCCTCAATTCTCAATCCTCAACCCTCAATCTTCAATCCTCAATACTCAATCCTCAATACTCAATCTTCAATCCTCAATCTTCAATCATCAATACTCAATCTTCAATACTCAATCCTCAATCCTCAATCCTCAATCGTCAATCCTCAATCCTCAATCTTCAATCCTCAATACTCAATCTTCAGTCCTCAATCCTCAATCCTCAACCCTCAACACTCAGTCATCAATTCTCAATCTTCAATCCTCAATCCTCAATCCTCAATTCCGAATCCTCGATCCTCAATCCTCAATCCTCAATACTCAACCCTCAATCTTCAATCTTCAATCCTCAATACTCAGTCCTCAGACCTCAGTCCTCAACAGTCAGTTGTCAATTCTCAATCCTCAATAGAATATCATCAATTCACAGTTTTCAATACTCAATACTCAATCTGCTATCTTCAAATCTCTATCCACAAACATCAATACTCATCACTCAACCCTCAACACTCCGTCCCCAATCCTCAATCTTCCATCCTCAATCCTCAATCCTCAATCCTCAATCCTCAACATTCAATCCTCAATACTCAATCTTCAATACTCGATCCTCAGTCCTCAATCCTCGATCCTCAATACTCATTCTTCAATCCTCAATACCCAATTCTCAATCTTCAATCCTCAATCCTCAATCCTCAATATTTAACACACAACCCTCAACCGTCAATCCTCATTGCTCAATCATCAATCCTCAATTCTCAATACTCAATAGAATATCCTGAATTCTCATGGTTCAGTACCGAATCGACAATATTCAATAATCAAATCTCAATCCTCAAACATCAATTCTCAACACTCAATCTTCAACACTCAGTCCTCTGTCTTCAATCCTCCATCCTCAGCCCTCAATACTCAAGTGTCAATCCTCAATCCTCATTCCTCAACCCTCAATCTTCAATCCTCAATCCTCAATCCTCATCCCACAGTCATCAATTCTCAATCTTCAATCCTCAATCCTCAATCCTCAATTCTGAGTCCTCAATCCTCAATCCTCAATACTCAATCTTCAATACTCAACCCTCAGTCCTCAATCCTCAATCCTCAATACTCATTCTTCAATCCTCAATACCCAATTCTCAATCTTCAATCCTCAATCCTCAATCCTCAATTCTCAATCCTCAGTCCTCAGTCCTCAGTCCTCAAACCTCAATCCTCAACCCTCAGCCCTCATCCTCAATCCTCAATCCTCAATCCTCAATCCTCAATCCTCAACCCTCAACCTTCAATCCTCAATACTCAATCTTCAATCCTCAATCCTCGGTCCTCAAACCTCAATTCTGAATCCTCAATACTCAATCTTCAATCCTCAATCCTCAGTCCTCAAACCTCAATTCTGAATCCTCAATACTCAATCATCAATCCTCAATCCTCAGTCCTCAATTCTCGACCATCAATCCTCAATTCTCAATACTCAATAGAATATCCTGAATTCTCAGGATTCAATACTCAACCCTCAATCCTCAACCCTCAGCCCTCACCCTCCATCCTCAATACTCAATCCTTAATCCTCAATCTTCAATCCTCAATATTCAATCTTCAATTGTCAATCTTCATTCCTCAATCCTCAATCCTCAATCCTCATTCATCAATACTCACTCCTCAATACTCGATCCTCAATCCTCAGTCCTCAATCCTCAACCCTCAATTCTCAATCCCCAATCCTCATTCCTCAATCCTCAATCCTCAATCCTCAGATATCAAACATCAATACTCAACCCACAGTCCTCGTCCTCAATCCACAACACTCAATCCTCAATCCTCAATTCTCAATCCTCAATCCTCATTCCTCAATCCTCAATCCTCAATCCTCAGATATCAAACATCAATACTTAACCCTCAGTCCTCGTCCTCAATCCACAACACTCAATCCTCAATCCTCAATCTTCAATTATCAATACTCAATCTTCAATACTCAATCCTCAATCCTCAATCCTCAATCCTCAATCCTCAGTCTTCAATCCTCAATACGCAATCTTCAATCCTCATTCCTCAATCCTCAATCCTCAATCCTCAATCCTCAATCCTCAATCATCAATCCTCAATCTTCAATACTCAATTCTCAATCCTCAATTCTCAATGCTCAATACTCAACCATCAATACTCAATACTGAATACTCAATCGAATATCCTGAATTCTCAGGATTCAATACTCAAACCTCAATCCTCAACCCTCAGCCTTCATCCTCCAACCTCGATCCTCAATCCTCAATCCTCAATCTTCAATCCTCAATACTCAATCTTCAATCTTCAATCCTCAATCCTCAATCCCCAATCCTCCATCCTCAATCCTCAGTCCTCAATCCTCAATCCTCAATCCTCAATCGTCAATCCTCAATCCCCAGTCCTAAATCTTCAATCCTCAATCGTCAATCCTCAATCCTCAATCCTCAATCTTCAATCCTCAATACTCAATCTTCAATCCTCAATCTTCAATCCTCAATCCTCAATCCTCAATCCTCAATCCTCAATCATCAGTCCTCAATCTTCAATACTCAATCCTCAATTCTCAATCCTCAATCCTCAATACTCAACCATCAATCCTCAGTTCTCAATCCTCAATCCTCATTCCTCAGTCCTCAATCCTCAATCCTCAATCCTCAATTCTCAATCCTCAACCCTCAATCTTCAATCCTCAATACTCAATCCTCAATACTCAATCTTCAATCCTCAATCTTCAATCATCAATACTCAATCTTCAATACTCAATCCTCAATCCTCAATCCTCAATCGTCAATCCTCAATCCTCAATTTTCAATCCTCAATACTCAATCTTCAGTCCTCAATCTTCAATCATCAATCCTCAATCCTCAATCCTCAATCCTCAATCCTCACTCCTCAGTCCTCAAATCTCAATCCTGAATCCTCAACCCTGAATCCTCAAACTTCAGCCCTCAGTCCTCAACATGCAGCTGTCAATCCTCAATCCTCAACAGAATATCCTCAATTCACAGTTTTCAATACTCAATACTCAATCTGCAATCATGAAATCTATATCCACAAACATCATTTCTCATCATTCAACCCTCAACACTCAGTCCCCAATCCTCAATCTTCAATCGTGAATCCTCAATCCTCAATCCTGAATCCTCAATCTTCAAACCTCAATCCTCAACCCTCAGTCCTCATCCTCAATCCTCAATCCTCAATCCTCAATCGCCCATCCTCAATCCTCAATCGTCAATCCTCAATCCTCAATCCTCAGTCCTCAAACCTCAATCCTGAATCCTCAATCCTGCATCCTCAATCTTCAGACCTCAGTCCTCAACAATCAGTTGTAAATTCTCAATCCTCAATAGAATATCATCAATTCACAGTTTTCAATACTCAATACTCAATCTGCAATCTTCAAATCTCTATCTAAAAACATCAATTCTCATCACTCAACCCTCAAAACTCGGTCCTCAATGCTCAATCTTCAATTCTCAATCCTCAATCCTCAATCCTCAATCCTCAATCTTCAATCCTCAATACTCGAACTTCAATCCTCAATCCTCGGTCCTCAAACCTCAATTCTGAATCCTCAATACTCAATCTTCAATCGTCAATCCTCAGTCCTCAACCCTCAATTCTGAATCCTCAATACCCAATCTTCGATCCTCAATCCTCAGTCCTCAATTCTCAACCATCAATACTCAATTCTCAATACTCAATAGAATATCCTGAATTCTCAGGATTCAATACTCAAACCTCAATCCTCAACCCTCAGCCCTCATCCTCCATCCTCAATACTCAATCCTTAATCCTCAATCTTCAATCCTCAATACTCAATCTTCAATCCTCAATCTTCAATCATCAATACTCAATCTTCAATCCTCAATCCTCAATCCTCAATCCTCAATCCGCAATCCTCAATCTTCAATCCTCAATACTCAATCTTCAGTCCTCAATCCTCAATCCTCAATCCTCAACACTGAGTCATCAATTCTCAATCTTCAATCCTCAATCCTCAGTCCTCAATTCTGAATCCTCAATCCTCAATCTTCAATCATCAATACTCAATCTTCAATATTCAATCCTCAATCCTCAATCTTCAATACTCAATTCTCAATCCTCAATTCTCAATCCTCAATACTCAACCATCAATCCTCAATTCTGAACACTCAATCGAATATCCTGAATTCTCAGGATTCAATACTCAAACCTCAATCCTCAACCCTCAGACTTCATCCTCCAACCTCGATCCTCAATCCTCAATCATCAATCTTCAATCCTCAATACTCAATCTTGAATCTTCAATCCTCAATCCTCAATCCTCAATCCTCCATTCTCAATCCTCAGTCCTCAATCCTCAATCCTCAATCCTCAATCCTCAATCGTCAATCCTCAATCCCCAGTCCTAAATCTTCAATCCTCAATCGTCAATCCTCAATCCTCAATCCTCTATCTTCAATCCTCAATACTCAATCTTCAATCCTCAATCTTCAATCCTCAATCCTCAATCCTCAATCCTCAATCCTCAATCCTCAATCATCCGTCCTCAATCTTCTATACTCAATCCTCAATACTCAATCCTCAATCCTCAATACTCAACCATCAATCCTCAGTTCTCAATCCTCAATCCTCATTCCTCAGTCCTCAATCCTCAATCCTCAATCTTCAATCCTCAATACTCAATCCTCAATACTCAATCTTCAATCCTCAATCTTCAATCATCAATACTCAATCTTCAATATTCAATCCTCAATCCTCAATCCTCAATCGTCAATCCTCAATCCTCAATCTTCAATCCTCAATACTCAATCTTCAGTCCTCAATCCTCAATCCTCTATCCTCAACACTCAGTCATCAATTCTCAATCTTCAATCCTCAATCCTCAATCCTCAATTCCGAATCCTCGATCCTCAATCCTCAATCCTCAATCCTCAACCCTCAATCTTCAATCTTCAATCCTCAATACTCAGTCCTCAGACCTCAGTCCTCAACAGTCAGTTGTCAATTCTCAATCCTCAATAGAATATCATCAATTCACAGTTTTCAATACTCAATACCCAATCTGCAATCTTCAAATCTCTATCCACACACATCAATTCTCATCACTCAACCCTCAACACTCCGTCCCCAATCCTCAATCTTCAATCCTCAATCCTCAATCCTCAATCCTCAATCCTCAACATTCAATCCTCAATACTCAATCTTCAATCGTCAATCCTCAATCCTCAATCCTCAATCATCAATCCTCAACCTTCAATCCTCAATACTCAATCTTCAATACTCAATCCTCAGTCCTCAATCCTCAATCCTCAATACTCATTCTTCAATCCTCAATACCCAATTCTCAATCTTCAATCCTCAATCCTCAACACTCAATCCTCAGTCCTCAGTCCTAAGTCCTCAAACCTCAATCCTCAACCCTCAGCCCTCATCCTCAATCCTCAATCCTCAATCCTCAATCCTCAATCCTCAATACTCAATCTTCAATCCTCAATCTTCAATCATCAATACTCAATCTTCAATATTCAATCCTCAATCCTCAATCCTCAATCGTCAATCCTCAATCCTCAATCCTCAATCATCAATCCTCAACCTTCAATCCTCAATACTCAATCTTCAATACTCAATCCTCAGTCCTCAATCCTCAATCCTCAATACTCATTCTTCAATCCTCAATACCCAATTCTCAATCTTCAATCCTCAATCCTCAACTCTCAATCCTCAGTCCTCAGTCCTAAGTCCTCAAACCTCAATCCTCAACCCTCAGCCCTCATCCTCAATCCTCAATCCTCAATCCTCAATCCTCAATCCTCAACCCTCAATCTTCAATCGTCAATACTCAATCTTCAATCCTCAATCCTCGGTCCTCAAACCTCAATTCTGAATCCTCAATACTCAATCTTCAATCCTCAATCCTCAGTCCTCAAACCTCAATTCTGAATCCTCAATACTCAATCTTCAATCCTCAATCCTCAGTCCTCAATTCTCGACCATAAATCCTCAATTCCCAATACTCAATAGAATATCCTGAATTCTCAGGATGCAATACTCAAACCTCAATCCTCAACCCTCAGCCGTCACCCTCCATCCTCAATACTCAATCCTTAATCCTCAACCTTCAATCCTCAATACTCAATCTTCAATGCTCAATCTTCATTCCTCAATCCTCAATCCTCAATCCTCAGTCATCAATACTCAATCCTCAATACTCGATCCTCAATCCTCAATCCTCAATCCTCAATCCTCAATTCTCAATCCTCAATCCTCATTCCTCAATCCTCAATCCTCAATCCTCAGATATCAAACATCAATACTCAACCCTCAGTCCTCGTCCTCAATCCATAACACTCAATCCTCAATACTCAATCTTCAATCATCAATACTCAATCTTCAATACTCAATCCTCAATCCTCAATCCTCAATCCTCAATCCTCAGTCTTCAATCCTCAATACGCAATCTTCAATCCTCAATCCTCAATCCTCAATCCTCAATCCTCAATCCTCAATCCTCAATCCTCAATCATCAATCCTGAATCTTCAATACTCAATTCTCAATCCTCAATTCTCAATCCTCAATACTCAACCATCATTCCTCAATTCTGAACACTCAATCGAATATCCTGAATTCTCAGGATTCAATACTCAAACCTCAATCCTCAACCCTCAGCCTTCATCCTCCAACCTCGATCCTCAATCCTCAATCCTCAATCTTCAATCCTCAATACTCATTCTTCAATCTTCAATCCTCAATCCTCAATCCTCAATCCTCCATCCTCAATCCTCATTCCTCAATCCTCAATCCTCAATCCTCAATCGTCAATCCTCAATCCCCAGTCCTAAATCTTCAATCCTCAATCGTCAATCCTCAATCCTCAATCCTCTATCTTCAATCCTCAATACTCAATCTTCAATCCTCAATCTTCAATCCTCAATCCTCAATCCTCAATCCTCAATCCTCAATCCTCAATCATCCGTCCTCAATCTTCAATACTCAATCCTCAATACTCAATACTCAATCCTCAATCCTCAATACTCAACGATCAATCCTCAGTTCTCAACTCTCAATCCTCATTCCTCAGTCCTCAATCCTCAATCCTCAATCCTCAATTCTCAATCCTCAACCCTCAATCTTCAATCCTCAATACTCAATCCTCAAAACTCAATCTTCAATCCTCAATCTTCAATCATCAATACTCAATCTTCAATACTCAATCCTCAATCCTCAATCCTCAATCGTCAATCCTCAATCCTCAATCTTCAATCCTCAATACTCAATCTTCAGTCCTCAATCCTCAATCCTCAATCCTCAACACTCAGTCATCAATTCTCAATCTTCAATCCTCAATCCTCAATAACCAATTCCGAATCCTCGATCCTCAGTCCTCAATCCTCAATCCTCAACCCTCAATCTTCAATCTTCAATCCTCAATACGCAGTCCTCAGACCTCAGTCCTCAACAGTCAGTTGTCAATTCTCAATCCTCAATTGAATATCATCAATTCACACTTTTCAATACTCAATACTCAATCTGCAATACTCAATCCTCAATCCTCAATCCTCAATCGTCAATCCTCAATCCTCAATCTTCAATCCTCAATACTCAATCTTCAGTCCTCAATCCTCAGTCTTCAATCCTCAATCCTCAATCCTCAATCCTCAGTCCTCAACATTCAATCCTCAATACTCAATCTTCAATCGTCAATCCTCAATCCTCAATCCTCAATCATCAATCCTCAACCTTCAATACTCAATACTCAATCTTCAATCCTCATCCCACAGTCATCAATTCTCAATCTTCAGTCCTCAATCCTCAATCCTCAATTCTGAGTCCTCAGTCCTCAATCCTCAATTCTCAATCTTCAATACTCAAACCTCAGTCCTCAATTCTCAATCCTCGATACTCATTCTTCAATCCTCAATACCCAATTCCCAATCTTCAATCCTCAATCCTCAATCCTCAATTCTCAATCCTCAATCCTCAATCCTCAATCCTCAATCTTCAATCCTCAATACTCAATCTTCAGACCTCAGTCCTCAACAATTAGTTGTCAATTCTCAATCCTCAATAGAATATCATCAATTCACAGTTTTCAATACTCAATACTCAATCTGCAATCTTCAAATCTCTATCCACACACATCAATTCTCATCACTCAACCCTCAACACTCCGTCGCCAATCCTCAATCTTCAATCCTCAATCCTCAATCCTCAATCCTCAATCCTCAACATTCAAACCTCAATACTCAATCTTCAATCGTCAATCCTCAATCCTCAATCCTCAATCATCAATCCTCAACCTTCAATCCTCAATACTCAATCTTCAATACTCAATCCTCAGTCCTCAATCCTCAATCCTCAATACTCATTCTTCAATCCTCAATACCCAATTCTCAATCTTCAATCCTCAATCCTCAATTCTCAATCCTCAGTCCTCAGTCCTAAGTCCTCAAACCTCAATCCTCAACCCTCAGCCCTCATCCTCAATCCTCAATCCTCAATCCTCAATCCTCAACCCTCAATCTTCAATCGTCAATACTCAATCTTCAATCCTCAATCCTCGGTCCTCAAACCTCAATTCTGAATCCTCAATACTCAATCTTCAATCCTCAATCCTCAGTCCTCAAACCTCAATTCTGAATCCTCAATACTCAATCTTCAATCCTCAATCCTCAGTCCTCAATTCTCGACCATCAATCCTCAATTCCCAATACTCAATAGAATATCCTGAATTCTCAGGATTCAATACTCAAACCTCAATCCTCAACCCTCAGCCGTCACCCTCCATCCTCAATACTCAATCCTTAATCCTCAACCTTCAATCCTCAATACTCAATCTTCAATGCTCAATCTTCATTCCTCAATCCTCAATCCTCAATCCTCAGTCATCAATACTCAATCCTCAATACTCGATCCTCAATCCTCAATCCTCAATCCTCAATCCTCAATCCTCAATTCTCAATCCTCAATCCTCATTCCTCAATCCTCAATCCTCAATCCTCAGATATCAAACATCAATACTCAACCCTCAGTCCTCGTCCTCAATCCACAACACTCAATCCTCAATCCTCAATCTTCAATCATCAATACTCAATCTTCAATACTCAATCCTCAATCCTCAATCCTCAATCCTCAATCCTCAGTCTTCAATCCTCAATACGTAATCTTCAATCCTCAATCCTCAATCCTCAATCCTCAATCCTCAATCCTCAATCCTCAATCCTCAATCCTCAACATTCAATCCTCAATACTCAATCTTCAATCGTCAATCCTCAATCCTCAATCCTCAATCATCAATCCTCAACCTTCAATCCTCAATACTCAATCTTCAATCCTCATCCCACAGTCATCAATTCTCAATCTTCAGTCCTCAATCCTCAATCCTCAACTCTGAGTCCTCAGTCCTCAATCCTCAATTCTCAATCTTCAATACTCAAACCTCAGTCCTCAATTCTCAATCGTCGATACTCATTCTTCAATCCTCAATACCCAATTCCCAATCTTCAATCCTCAATCCTCAATCCTCAATTCTCAATCCTCAATCCTCAATCCTCAATCCTCAATCTTCAATCCTCAATACTCAATCTTCAGACCTCAGTCCTCAACAATCAGTTGTCAATTCTCAATCCTCAATAGAATATCATCAATTCACAGTTTTCAATACTCAATACTCAATCTGCAATCTTCAAATCTCTATCCACACACATCAATTCTCATCACTCAACCCTCAACACTCCGTCCCCAATCCTCAATCTTCAATCCTCAATCCTCAATCCTCAATCCTCAATCCTCAACATTCAATCCTCAATACTCATTCTTCAATCGTCAATCCTCAATCCTCAACCCTCAATCATCAATCCTCAACCTTCAATCCTCAATACTCAATCTTCAATACTCAATCCTCAGTCCTCAATCCTCAATCCTCAATACTCATTCTTCAATCCTCAATACCCAATTCTCAATCTTCAATCCTCAATCCTCAACTCTCAATCCTCAGTCCTCAGTCCTAAGTCCTCAAACCTCAATCCTCAACCCTCAGCCCTCATCCTCAATCCTCAATCCTCAATCCTCAATCCTCAATCCTCAACCCTCAATCTTCAATCGTCAATACTCAATCTTCAATCCTCAATCCTCGGTCCTCAAACCTCAATTCTGAATCCTCAATACTAAATCTGCAATCCTCAATCCTCAGTCCTCAAACCTCAATTCTGAATCCTCAATACTCAATCTTCAATCCTCAATCCTCAGTCCTCAATTCTCGACCATCAATCCTCAATTCCCAATACTCAATAGAATATCCTGAATTCTCAGGATTCAATACTCAAACCTCAATCCTCAACCCTCAGCCGTCACCCTCCATCCTCAATACTCAATCCTTAATCCTCAACCTTCAATCCTCAATACTCAATCTACAATGCTCAATCTTCATTCCTCAACCCTCAATCCTCAATCCTCAGTCATCAATACTCAATCCTCAATACTCGATCCTCAATCCTCAATCCTCAATACTCAATCCTTAATTCTCAATCCTCAATCCTCATTCCTCAATCCTCAATCCTCAATCCTCAGATATCAGACATCAATACTCAACCCTCAGTCCTCGTCCTCAATCCACAACACTCAATCCTCAATCCTCAATCTTCAATCATCAATACTCAATCTTCAATACTCAATCCTCAATCCTCAATCCTCAATCCTCAATCCTCAGTCTTCAATCCTCAATACGCAATCTTCAATCCTCAATCCTCAATCCTCAATCCTCAATCCTCAATCCTCAATCCTCAATCCTCAATCATCAATCCTCAATCTTCAATACTCAATTCTCAATCCTCAATTCTCAATCCTCAATACTCAACCATCAGTCCTCAATTCTGAACACTCAATCGAATATCCTGAATTCTCAGGATTCAATACTCAAACCTCAGTCCTCAACCCTCAGCCTTCATCCTCCAACCTCGATCCTCAATCCTCAATCCTCAATCTTCAATCCTCAATACTCAATCTTCAATCTTCAATCCTCAATCCTCAATCCTCAATCCTCCATCCTCAATCCTCAGTCCTCAATCCTCAATCCTCAATCCTCAATCGTCAATCCTCATTTCCCAGTCCTAAATCTTCAATCCTCAATCGTCAATCCTCAATCCTCAATCCTCTATCTTCAATCCTCAATACTCAATCTTCAATCCTCAATCTTCAATCCTCAATCCTCAATCCTCAATCCTCAATCCTCAATCCTCAATCATCCGTCCTCAATCTTCAATACTAAATCCTCAATACTCAATACTCAATCCTCAATCCTCAATACTCAACGATCAATCCTCAGTTCTCAATTCTCAATCCTCATTCCTCAGTCCTCAATCCTCAATCCTCAATCCTCAATTCTCAATCCTCAACCCTCAATCTTCAATCCTCAATACTCAATCCTCAATACTCAATCTTCAATCCTCAATCTTCAATCATCAATACTCAATCTTCAATACTCAGTCCTCAATCCTCAATCCTCAATCGTCAATCCTCAATCCTCAATCCTCAATCCTCAGTCTTCAATCCTCAATACGCAATCTTCAATCCTCAATCCTCAATCCTCAATCCTCAATCCTCAATCCTCAATCCTCAATCCTCAATCATCAATCCTCAATCTTCAATACTCAATTCTCAATCCTCAATTCTCAATCCTCAATACTCAACCATCAGTCCTCAATTCTGAACACTCAATCGAATATCCTGAATTCTCAGGATTCAATACTCAAACCTCAGTCCTCAACCCTCAGCCTTCATCCTCCAACCTCGATCCTCAATCCTCAATCCTCAATCTTCAATCCTCAATACTCAATCTTGAATATTCAATCCTCAATCCTCAATCCTCAATCCTCCATCCTCAATCCTCAGTCCTCAATCCTCAATCCTCAATCCTCAATCGTCAATCCTCAATCCCCAGTCCTAAATCTTCAATCCTCAATCCTCAATCTTCAATCCTCAATACTCAATCTTCAGTCCTCAATCCTCAATCCTCAATCCTCAACACTCAGTCATCAATTCTCAATCTTCAATCCTCAATCCTCAATACCCAATTCCGAATCCTCGATCCTCAATCCTCAATCCTCAATCCTCAACCCTCAATCTTCAATCTTCAATCCTCAATACTCAGTTCTCAGACCTCAGTCCTCAACAGTCAGTTGTCAATTCTCAATCCTCAATAGAATATCATCAATTCACAGTTTTCAATACTCAATACTCAATCTGCAATACTCAATCCTCAACCCTCAATCCTCAATCGTCAATCCTCAATCGTCAATCTTCAATCCTCAATACTCAATCTTCAGTCCTCAATCCTCAATCTTCAATCCTCAATCCTCAATCCTCAATCATCAATCCTCAACATTCAATCCTCAATACTCAATCTTCAATCGTCAATCCTCAATCCTCAATCCTCAATCATCAATCCTCAACCTTCAATCCTCAATACTCAATCTTCAATACTCAATCCTCAGTCCTCAATCCTCAATCCTCAATACTCATTCTTCAATCCTCAACACCCAATTCTCAATCTTCAATCCTCAATCCTGAATCCTCAATTCTCAATCCTCAGTCCTCAGTCCTAAGTCCTCAAACCTCAATCCTCAACCCTAAGCCCTCATCCTCAATCCTCAATCCTCAATCCTCAATCCTCAATCCTCAACCCTCAATCTTCAATCGTCAATACTCAATCTTCAATCCTCAATCCTCGGTCCTCAAACCTCAATCCTGAATCCTCAATACTCAATCTTCAATCCTCAATCCTCAGTCCTCAAACCTCAATTCTGAATCCTCAATACTCAATCTTCAATCCTCAATCCTCAGTCCTCAATTCTCGACCACCAATCCTCAATTCCCAATACTCAATAGAATATCCTGAATTCTCAGGATTCAATACTCAAACCTCAATCCTCAACCCTCAGCCCTCACCCTCCATCCTCAATACTCAATCCTTAATCCTCAATCTTCAATCCTCAATACTCAATCTTCAATGCTCAATCTTCATTCCTCAATCCTCAATCCTCAATCCTCAGTCATCAATACTCAATCCTCAATACCCGATACTCAATCCTCAATCCTCAATCCTCAATCCTCAATTCTCAATCCTCAATCCTCATTCCTCAATCCTCAATCCTCAATCCTCAGATATCAAACATCAATACTCAACCCTCAGTCCTCGTCCTCAATCCACAACACTCAATCCTCAATCCTCAATCTTCAATCATCAATACTCAATCTTCAATACTCAATCCTCAATCCTCAATCCTCAATCCTCAATCCTCTATCTTCAATCCTCAATACGCAATCTTCAATCCTCAATCCTCAATCCTCAATCCTCAATCCTCAATCCTCAATCCTCAATCCTCAATCATCAATCCTCTGTCTTCAATACTCAATTCTCAATCCTCAATTCTCAATCCTCAATACTCAACCATCAATCCTCAATTCTGAACACTCAATCGAATATCCTGAATTCTCAGGATTCAATACTCAAACCTCAATCCTCAACCCTCAGCCTTCATCCTCCAACCTCGATCCTCAATCCTCAATCCTCAATCTTCAATCCTCAATACTCAATCCTCAATCTTCAATCCTCAATCCTCAATCCTCAATCCTCCATCCTCAATCCTCAGTCCTCAATCCTCAATCCTCAATCCTCAATCGTCAATCCTCAATCCCCAGTCCTAAATCTTCAATCCTCAATCGTCAATCCTCAATCCTCAATCCTCTATCTTCAATCCTCAATCCTCAACCCTCAACCTTCAATCCTCAATACTCAATCTTCAATCCTCAATCCTCGGTCCTCAAACCTCAATTCTGAATCCTCAATACTCAATCTTCAATCCTCAATCCTCAGTCCTCAAACCTCAATTCTGAATCCTCAATACTCAATCTTCAATCCTCAATCCTCAGTCCTCAATTCTCGACCATCAATCCTCAATTCTCAATACTCAATAGAATATCCTGAATTCTCAGGATTCAATACTCAACCCTCAATCCTCAACCCTCAGCCCTCACCCTCCATCCTCAATACTCAATCCTTAATCCTCAATCTTCAATCCTCAATACTCAATCTTCAATTGTCAATCTTCATTCCTCAATCCTCAATCCTCAATCCTCATTCATCAATACTCAATCCTCAATACTCGATCCTCAATCCTCAGTCCTCAATCCTCAACCCTCAATTCTCAATCCCCAATCCTCATTCCTCAATCCTCAATCCTCAATCCTCAGATATCAAACATCAATACTCAACCCACAGTCCTCGTCCTCAATCCACAACACTCAATCCTCAATCCTCAATTCTCAATCCTCAATCCTCATTCCTCAATCCTCAATCCTCAATCCTCAATCTTCAATCCTCAATACTCGAACTTCAATCCTCAATCCTCGGTCCTCAAATCTCAATTCTGAATCCTCAATACTCAATCTTCAATCGTCAACCCTCAGTCCTCAAACCTCAATTCTGAATCCTCAATACTCAATCTTCGATCCTCAATCCTCAGTCCTCAATTCTCAACCATCAATACTCAATTCTCAATACTCAATAGAATATCCTGAATTCTCAGGATTCAATACTCAAACCCCAATCCTCAACCCTCAGCCCTCATCCTCCATCCTCAATACTCAATCCTTAATCCTCAATCTTCAATCCTCAATACTCAATATTCAATCCTCAATCTTCAATCATCAATACTCAATCTTCAATCCTCAATCCTCAATCCTCAATCCTCAATCCTCAATCCGCAATCCTCAATCTTCAATCCTCAATACTCAATCTTCAGTCCTCAATCCCCAATACTCAATCCTCATTCCTCAGTCCTCAATCCTCAATCCTCAATCCTCAGACCTCAATCCTCAACCGTCAGTCCTCGACCTCAATCCTCAACCCTCAGTCCTCAATCCTCAATCTTCAATCATCAATACTCAATCCTCAATCCTCAATCCTCAATCCTCAATCCTCAATCCTCAATCCTCAATATTCAACACACAACCCTCAACCATCAATCCTTAATGCTCAATCATCAATCCTCAATTCTCAATACTCAATAGAATATCCTGAATTCTCATGGTTCAGAACCGAATCGACAATATTCAATAATCAAATCTCAATCCTCAAACATCAATTCTCAACACTAAATCCTCAACACTCAGTCCTCTCTCTTCAATCCTCCATCCGCAGCCCTTAATCCTCAAGTGTCAATCCTCAATCCTCAATCCTCAACCCTCAATCCTCAGTCCTCAATACTCAACCTTCAATCCTCAGTCCCCAATCCACAGTCATCAATCCACAAACCTCTATCCTCAATCCACAATCCTCAATCCTCAACCTTCAATCCTCAATACTCAATCTTCAATCCTCAATCCTCAATCCTCAATCCTCAATCCTCAATCCTAAATCATCAATCCTCAATCCTCAATATTCAAACCACAACCCTCAACCATCAATCCTCAATTCTCAATACTCAATAGAATATCCTGAATTCTCATGGTTCAATACTCAATCCACAATATTCAATAATCAAATCTCAATCCTCAAACATCAATTCTCAACACTCAATCCTCAACACTCAGTCCTCTCTCTTCAATCCTCCATCCTCAGCACTCAATCCTCAAGCGTCAATCCTCAATCCTCAATCCTCACCCTTAATCCTCAGTCCTCAATCCTCAATCTTCAATCCTCAGTCCCCAATCCTCAGTCTTCAATCCTCAATCCTCTATCCTCAATCCTCAATCCTCAATCCTCAATCTTCAATCCTCAACACTCAGCCCTCATCCTCCATCCTCAATCCTCAACCCTTAATCCTCAATCTTCAATCCTCAATACTCAATCTTCAATCTTCAATCTTCATTCCTCAATCCTCAATCCTCAATCCTCAGTCATCAATCCTCAATCCCCAATCCTCAATATTCAATCCTCAATACTCAATCTTCAATCCTCAATCCTCAGTCCTCAAACCTCAATTCTGAAACCTCAATACTCAATCTTCAATCCTCAATTCTCAGTCCTCAACCCTCAATTCTGAATACTCAATACTCAATCCTCAATCCTCAATCCTCAGACCTCAAACATCAATACTCAAACCTCAGTCCTCGTCCTCAATCCACAACACTCAATCCTCAATCCTCAATCCTCAATCCTCAATCCTCAATGCTCAAACCTCACTCTTCAACCGTCAGTCCTCGTCCTCAATCCTCAACCCCCAATCCACAATCCTCAATCTTCAATCATCAATACTCAATCCTCAGTCTTCAATCCTCAATCCTCTACCCTCAATCCTCAATCCTCAATCCTCAATCTTCAATCCTCAATCCTCAGTCCTCAGTCCTCAAACCTCAATCCTCAAGCCTCAGCCCTCATCCTCAATCCTCAATCCTCAATCCTCAATCCTCAATCCTCAATCCTCAATCCTCAATCCTCAATCCTCAATCTTCAATCCTCAGTACTCAATCTTCAATCCTCAATCCTCAGTCCTCAAACCTCAATTCTGAATACTCAATACGCAATCTTCAATCATCAATCCTCAGTCCTCAAACCTCAATTCTGAATCCTCAATACTCAATCTTCAATCCTCAACCCTCAGTCCTCAATACTCAACCATCGATCCTGAATTCTCAATACTCAGTAGAATATCCTGAATTCTCAGGTTTCAATACTCAAACCTCAATCCTCAACCCTCAGCCCTCATCCTCCATCCTCAATCCTCAACCCTTAATCCTCAATCTTCAATCCTCAATCTTCAATCTTCAATCTTCATTCCTCAATCCTCAATCCTCAATCCTCAGTCATCAATCCTCAATCCCCAATCCTCAATATTCAATCCTCAATACTCAATCTTCAATCCTCAATCCTCAGTCCTCAAACCTCAATTCTGAATCCTCAATACTCAATCTTCAATCCTCAATCCTCAGTCCTCAACCCTCAATTCTGAATACTCAAAACTCAATCCTCAATCCTCAATCCTCAGACCTCAAACATCAATACTCAAACCTCAGTCCTCGTCCTCAATGCACAACACTCAATCCTCAATCCTCAATCCTCAATCTTCAATCCTCAATACTCAATTTTCAATCCTCAATCCTCAATCCTCAATCCTCAATCCTCAATCCTCAATCCTCAATCCTCAATTTTCAATCCTCGATCCTCAATCCTCAACCCTCAATCCTCAATCCTCAATCCTCAATCTTCAATCCTCAATACTCAATTTTCAATCCTCAATCCTCAATACTCAATCCTCAATCCTCAATCATCAATCCTCAATCTTCAATACTCAATCCTCAATACTCAATCCTCAATCCTCAATACTCAACCATCAATCCTCAATTCTCAGTCCTCAATCCTCATTCCTCGGTCCTCAATCCTCAATCCTCAATGCTCAAACCTCACTCTTCAACCGTCAGTCCTCGTCCTCAATCCTCAACCCCCAATCCACAATCCTCAATCTTCAATCATCAATACTCAATCCTCAATCTTCAATCCTCAATCCTCAATCCTCAATTCTCAATCCCCAATCTTCAATCCTCAGACCTCAAACATCAGTACTGAACCCTCAGTTGTCGTCCTCAATCCACAACCTTCAATCCTCAATCCTCAATCTTCAATCATCAATATTCAATCTTCAATCCTCAATCCTCAATCCTCAATCGTCAATCCTCAATCCTGAATCCTCGACCTTCAGCACTGAGTCCTCAACAATCAGTTGTCAATCCTCAATCCTCAATAGAATATCCTCAATTCACAGTTTTCAATACTCAATACTCCAGCTGCAATATCCAAATCTCTATCCACAAACACCAGTTCTCATCACTCAACCCCCAACACTCAGTCCCCAATCCTCAACATTCAATCCTCAATCCTCATATCCTCAATCCTCAACCCTCAGCCCTCATCCTCAATCCTCAATCCTCAATCCTCAATCCCCAATCCTCAATCCTCAATCCTCAAATCTCAATCCTCAATCCTCAATCCTCAATCCTCAATCCTCAATCCTCAATCCTCAATCCTCAATCCTCAATCCCCAATCCTCAATCTTCAATCCTCATTACTCAATCTTCAATCCTCAATCCTCAGTCCTCAAACCTCAATTCTGAATACTCAATACGCAATCTTCAATCATCAATCCTCAGTCCTCAAACCTCAATTCTGAATCCTCAATACTCAATCTTCAATCCTCAATCCTCAGTCCTCAATACTCAACCATCGATCCTGAATTCTCAATACTCAGTAGAATATCCTGAATTCTCAGGTTTCAATACTCAAACCTCAATCCTCAACCCTCAGCCCTCACCCTCCATCCTCAATCCTCAATCCTCAATCCTCAATCCTCAATTCTCAATCCTCAATACTCAATCCTTAATCCTCAACCTTCAATCCTCAATACTCAATCTTCAATGCTCAATCTTCATTCCTCAATCCTCAATCCTCAATCCTCAGTCATCAATACTCAATCCTCAATACTCGATCCTCAATCCTCAATCCTCAATCCTCAATCCTTAATTCTCAATCCTCAATCCTCATTCCTCAATCCTTAATCCTCAATCCTCAGATATCAAACATCAATACTCAACCCTCAGTCCTCGTCCTCAATCCACAACACTCAATCCTCAATCCTCAATCTTCAATCATCAATACTCAATCTTCAATACTCAATCCTCAATCCTCAATCCTCAATCCTCAATCCTCAGTCTTCAATCCTCAATACGCAATCTTCAATCCTCAATCCTCAATCCTCAATCCTCAATCCTCAATCCTCAATCCTCAATCCTCAATCCTCAATCATCAATCCTCAATCTTCAATACTCAATTCTCAATCCTCAATTCTCAATCCTCAATACTCAACCATCAGTCCTCAATTCTGAACACTCAATCGAATATCCTGAATTCTCAGGATTCAATACTCAAACCTCAGTCCTCAACCCTCAGCCTTCATCCTCCAACCTCGATCCTCAATCCTCAATCCTCAATCTTCAATCCTCAATACTCAATCTTCAATCTTCAATCCTCAATCCTCAATCCTCAATCCTCCATCCTCAATCCTCAGTCCTCAATCCTCAATCCTCAATCCTCAATCGTCAATCCTCAATCCCCAGTCCTAAATCTTCAATCCTCAATCGTCAATCCTCAATCCTCAATCCTCTATCTTCAATCCTCAATACTCAATCTTCAATCCTCAACCTTCAATCCTCAATCCTCAATCCTCAATCCTCAATCCTCAATCCTCAATCATCCGTCCTCAATCTTCAATACTAAATCCTCAATACTCAATACTCAATCCTCAATCCTCAATACTCAACGATCAATCCTCAGTTCTCAATTCTCAATCCTCATTCCTCAGTCCTCAATCCTCAATCCTCAATCCTCAATTCTCAATCCTCAACCCTCAATCTTCAATCCTCAATACTCAATCCTCAATACTCAATCTTCAATCCTCAATCTTCAATCATGAATACTCAATCTTCAATACTCAATCCTCAATCCTCAATCCTCAATCGTCAATCCTCAATCCTCAATCTTCAATCCTCAATACTCAATCTTCAGTCCTCAATCCTCAATCCTCAATCCTCAACACTCAGTCATCAATTCTCAATCTTCAATCCTCAATCCTCAATACCCAATTCCGAATCCTCGATCCTCAATCCTCAATCCTCAATCCTCAACCCTCAATCTTCAATCTTCAATCCTCAATACTCAGTTCTCAGACCTCAGTCTTCAACAGTCAGTTGTCAATTCTCAATCCTCAATAGAATATCATCAATTCACAGTTTTCTGTACTCAATACTCAATCTGCAATACTCAATCCTCAATCCTCAATCCTCAATCGTCAATCCTCAATCGTCAATCTTCAATCCTCAATACTCAATCTTCAGTCCTCAATCCTCAATCTTCAATCCTCAATCCTCAATCCTCAATCCTCAATCCTGAACATTCAATCCTCAATACTCAATCTTCAATCGTCAATCCTCAATCCTCAATCCTCAATCATCAATCCTCAACCTTCAATCCTCAATACTCAATCTTCAATACTCAATCCTCAGTCCTCAATCCTCAATCCTCAATACTCATTCTTCAATCCTCAATACCCAATTCTCAATCTTCAATCCTCAATCCTGAATCCTCAATTCTCAATCCTCAGTCCTCAGTCCTAAGTCCTCAAACCTCAATCCTCAACCCTAAGCCCTCATGCTCAATCCTCAATCCTCAATCCTCAATCCTCAATCCTCAACCATCAATCTTCAATCGTCAATACTCAATCTTCAATCCTCAATCCTCGGTCCTCAAACCTCAATTCTGAATCCTCAATACTCAATCTTCAATCCTCAATCCTCAGCCCTCAAACCTCAATTCTGAATCCTCAATACTCAAGCTTCAATCCTCAATCCTCAGTCCTCAATTCTCGACCATCAATCCTCAATTCCCAATACTCAATAGAATATCCTGAATTCTCAGGATTCAATACTCAAACCTCAATCCTCAACCCTCAGCCCTCACCCTCCGTCCTCAATACTCAATCCTTAATCCTCAATCTTCAATCCTCAATACTCAATCTTCAATGCTCAATCTTCATTCCTCAATCCTCAATCCTCAATCCTCAGTCATCAATACTCAATCATCAATACCCGATCCTCAATCCTCAATCCTCAATCCTCAATCCTCAATTCTCAATCCTCAATCCTCATTCCTCAATCCTCAATCCTCAATCCTCAGATATCAAACATCAATGCTCAACCCTCAGTCCTCGTCCTCAATCCACAACACTCAATCCTCAATCCTCAATCTTCAATCATCAATACTCAATCTTCAATACTCAATCCTCAATCCTCAATCCTCAATCCTCAATCCTCAATCCTCAGTCTTCAATCCTCAATCCTCAGTCCTCAATCCTCAATCCTCAATCCTCAATCGTCAATCCTCAATCCCCAGTCCTAAATCTTCAATCCTCAATCGTCAATCCTCAATCCTCAATCCTCTATCTTCAATCCTCAATACTCAATCTTCAATCCTCAATCTTCAATCCTCAATCCTCAATCCTCAATCCTCAATCCTCAATCCTCAATCATCCGTCCTCAATCTTCAATACTAAATCCTCAATACTCAATACTCAATCCTCAATCCTCAATACTCAACGATCAATCCTCAGTCCTCAATTCTCAATCCTCATTCCTCAGTCCTCAATCCTCAATCCTCAATCCTCAATTCTCAATCCTCAACCCTCAATCCTCAATCCTCAACACTCAGTCATCAATTCTCAATCTTCAATCCTCAATCCTCAATACCCAATTCCGAATCCTCGATCCTCAATCCTCAATCCTCAATCCTCAACCCTGAATCTTCAATCCTCACTCCTCAATACTCAGTTCTCAGACCTCAGTCCTCAACAGTCAGTTGTCAATTCTCAATCCTCAATAGAATATCATCAATTCACAGTTTTCTATACTCAATACTCAATCTGCAATACTCAATCCTCAATCCTCAATCCTCAATCGTCAATCCTCAATCGTCAATCTTCAATCCTCAATACTCAATCTTCAGTCCTCAATCCTCAATCTTCAATCCTCAATCCTCAATCCTCAATCCTCAATCCTGAACATTCAATCCTCAATACTCAATCTTCAATCGTCAATCCTCAATCCTCAATCCTCAATCATCGATCCTCAAACTTCAATCCTCAATACTCAATCTTCAATACTCAATCCTCAGTCCTCAATCCTCAATCCTCAATACTCATTCTTCAATCCTCAATACCCAATTCTCAATCTTCAATCCTCAATCCTGAATCCTCAATTCTCAATCCTCAGTCCTCAGTCCTAAGTCCTCAAACCTCAATCCTCAACCCTAAGCCCTCATCCTCAATCCTCAATCCTCAATCCTCAATCCTCAATCCTCAACCCTCAATCTTCAATCGTCAATACTCAATCTTCAATCCTCAATCCACGGTCCTCAAACCTCAATTCTGAATCCTCAATACTCAATCTTCAATCCTCAATCCTCAGTCCTCAAACCTCAATTCTGAATCCTCAATACTCAATCTTCAATCCTCAATCCTCAGTCCTCAATTCTCGACCATCAATCCTCAATTCCCAATACTCAATAGAATATCCTGAATTCTCAGGATTCAATACTCAAACCTCAATCCTCAACCCTCAGCCCTCACCCTCCATCCTCAATACTCAATCCTTAATCCTCAATCTTCAATCCTCAATACTCAATCTTCAATGCTCAATCTTCATTCCTCAATCCTCAATCCTCAATCCTCAGTCATCAATACTCAATCCTCAATACCCGATCCTCAATCCTCAATCCTCAATCCTCAATCCTCAATTCTCAATCCTCAATCCTCATTCCTCAATCCTCAATCCTCAATCCTCAGATATCAAACATCAATACTCAACCCTCAGTCCTCGTCCTCAATCCACAACACTCAATCCTCAATCCTCAATCTTCAATCATCAATACTCAATCTTCAATACTCAATCCTCAATCCTCAATCCTCAATCCTCAATCCTCAGTCTTCAATCCTCAATACGCAATCTTCAATCCTCAATCCTCAATCCTCAATCCTCAATACTCAATCCTCAATCCTCAATCCTCAATCTTCAATCCTCAGTCTTCAATACTCAATTCTCAATCCTCAATTCTCAATCCTCAATACTCAACCATCAATCCTCAATTCTGAACACTCAATCGAATATCCTGAATTCTCAGGATTCAATACTCAAACCTCAATCCTCAACCCTCAGCCTTCATCCTCCAACCTCGATCCTCAATCCTCAATCCTCAATCTTCAATCCTCAATACTCAATCTTCAATCTTCAATCCTCAATCTTCAATCCTCAATCCTCCATCCTCAATCCTCAGTCCTCAATCCTCAATCCTCAATCCTCAATCGTCAATCCTCAATCCCCAGTCCTAAATCTTCAATCCTCAATCGTCAATCCTCAATCCTCAATCCTCTATCTTCAATCCTCAATACTCAATCTTCAATCCTCAATCTTCAATCCTCAATCCTCAATCCTCAATCCTCAATCCTCAATCCTCAATCATCCGTCCTCAATCTTCAATACTCAATCCTCAATACTCAATCCTCAATCCTCAATACTCAACCATCAATCCTCAGTCCTCAATTCTCAATCCTCATTCCTCAGTCCTCAATCCTCAATCCTCAATCCTCAATTCTCAATCCTCAACCCTCAATCTTCAATCCTCAATACTCAATCCTCAATACTCAATCTTCAATCCTCAATCTTCAATCATCAATACTCAATCTTCAATACTCAATCCTCAATCCTCAATCCTCAATCGTCAATCCTCAATCCTCAATCTTCAATCCTCAATACTCAATCTTCAGTCCTCAATCCTCAATCCTCAATCCTCAACACTCAGTCATCAATTCTGAATCTTCAATCCTCAATCCTCAATCCTCAATTCCGAATCCTCGATCCTCAATCCTCAATCCTCAATCCTCAACCCTCAATCTTCAATCTTCAATCCTCAATACTCAGTCCTCAGACCTCAGTCCTCAACAGTCAGTTGTCAATTCTCAATCCTCAATAGAATATCATCAATTCACAGTTTTCAATACTCAATACTCAATCTGCAATCTTCAAATCTCTATCCACAAACATCAATACTCATCACTCAACCCTCAACACTCCGTCCCCAATCCTCAATCTTCCATCCTCAATCCTCAATCCTCAATCCTCAATCCTCAACATTCAATCCTCAATACTCAATCTTCAATACTCGATCCTCAGTCCTCAATCCTCGATCCTCAATACTCATTCTTCAATCCTCAATACCCAATTCTCAATCTTCAATCCTCAATCCTCAATCCTCAATATTTAACACACAACCCTCAACCGTCAATCCTCAATGCTCAATCATCAATCCTCAATTCTCAATACTCAATAGAATATCCTGAATTCTCATGGTTCAGTACCGAATCAACAATATTCAGTAATCAAATCTCAATCCTCAAACATCAATTCTCAACACTCAATCTTCAACACTCAGTCCTCTGTCTTCAATCCTCCATCCTCAGCCCTCAATCCTCAAGTGTCAATCCTCAATCCTCATTCCTCAACCCTCAATCTTCAATCCTCAATCGTCAATCCTCATCCCACAGTCATCAATTCTCAATCTTCAATCCTCAATCCTCAATCCTCAATTCTGAGTCCTCAATCCTCAATCCTCAATACTCAATCTTCAATACTCAACCCTCAGTCCTCAATCCTCAATCCTCAATACTCATTCTTCAATCCTCAATACCCAATTCTCAATCTTCAATCCTCAATCCTCAATCCTCAATTCTCAATCCTCAGTCCTCAGTCCTCAGTCCTCAAACCTCAATCCTCAACCCTCAGCCCTCATCCTCAATCCTCAATCCTCAATCCTCAATCCTCAATCCTCAACCCTCAACCTTCAAACCTCAATACTCAATCTTCAATCCTCAATCCTCGGTCCTCAAACCTCAATTCTGAATCCTCAATACTCAATCTTCAATCCTCAATCCTCAGTCCTCAAACCTCAATTCTGAATCCTCAATACTCAATCTTCAATCCTCAATCCTCAGTCCTCAATTCTCGACCATCAATCCTCAATTCTCAATACTCAATAGAATATCCTGAATTCTCAGGATTCAATACTCAACCCTCAATCCTCAAACCTCAGCCCTCACCCTCCATCCTCAGTACTCAATCCTTAATCCTCAATCTTCAATCCTCAATACTCAATCTTCAATTGTCAATCTTCATTCCTCAATCCTCAATACTCAATCCTCATTCATCAATACTCAATCCTCAATACTCGATCCTCAATCCTCAGTCCTCAATCCTCAACCCTCAATTCTCAATCCCCAATCCTCATTCCTCAATCCTCAATCCTCAATCCTCAGATATCAAACATCAATACTCAACCCACAGTCCTCGTCCTCAATCCACAACATTCAATCCTCAATCCTCAATTCTCAATCCTCAATCCTCATTCCTCAGTCCTCAATCCTCAATCCTCAGATATCAAACATCAATGCTCAACCCTCAGTCCTCGTCCTCAATCCACAACACTCAATCCTCAATCCTCAATCTTCAATTATCAATACTCAATCTTCAATACTCAATCCTCAATCCTCAATCCTCAATCCTCAATCCTCAGTATTCAATCCTCAATACGCAATCTTCAATCCTCATTCCTCAATCCTCAATCCTCAATCCTCAATCCTCAATCCTCAATCCTCAATCATCAATCCTCAATCTTCAATACTCAATTCTCAATCCTCAATTCTCAATCCTCAATACTCAACCATCAATACTCAATTCTGAATACTCAATCGAATATCCTGAATTCTCAGGATTCAATACTCAAACCTCAATCCTCAACCCTCAGCCTTCATCCTCCAACCTCGATCCTCAATCCTCAATCCTCAATCTTCAATCCTCAATACTCAATCTTCAACCTTCAATCCTCAATCCTCAATCCCCAATCCTCCATTATCAATCATCAGTCCTCAATCCTCAATCCTCAATCCTCAATCGTCAATCCTCAATCCCCAGTCCTAAATCTTCAATCCTCAATCGTCAATCCTCAATCCTCAATCCTCAATCTTCAATCCTCAATACTCAATCTTCAATCCTCAATCTTCAATCCTCAATCCTCAATCCTCAATCCTCAATCCTCAATCATCAGTCCTCAATCTTCAATACTCAATCCTCAATACTCAATCCTCAATTCTCAATACTCAACCATCAATCCTCAGTTCTCAATCCTCAATCCTCATTCCTCAGTCCTCAATCCTCAATCCTCAATCCTCAATTCTCTATCCTCAACCCTCAATCTTCAATCCTCAATACTCAATCCTCAATACTCAATCTTCTATCCTCAATCTTCAATCATCAATACTCAATCTTCAATACTCAATCCTCAATCCTCAATCCTCAATCGTCAATCCTCAATCCTCAATTTTCAATCCTCAATACTCAATCTTCAGTCCTCAATCTTCAGTCATCAATCCTCAATCCTCAATCCTCAATCCTCAATCCTCAATCCTGAATCCTCAATCTTCAAACCTCAATCCTCAACCCTCAGACCTCATCCTCTATCCTCAATCCTCAATCCTCAATCGTCCATCCTCAATCCTCAATCGTCAATCCTCAATCCTCAATCCTCAGTCCTCAAACCTCAATCCTGAATCCTCAATCCTGCATCCTCAATCTTCAGACCTCAGTCCTCAACAATCAGTTGTAAATTCTCAATCCTCAATAGAATATCATCAATTCACAGTTTTCAATACTCAATACTCAATCTGCAATCTTCAAATCTCTATCTAAAAACATCAATTCTCATCACTCAACCCTCAAAACTCGGTCCTCAATGCTCAATCTTCAATTCTCAATCCTCAATCCTCAATCCTCAATCCTCAATCTTCAATCCTCAATACTCGAACTTCAATCCTCAATCCTCGGTCCTCAAACCTCAATTCTGAATCCTCAATACTCAATCTTCAATCGTCAATCCTCAGTCCTCAAACCTCAATTCTGAATCCTCAATACTCAATCTTCGATCCTCAATCCTCAGTCCTCAATTCTCAACCATCAATACTCAATTCTCAATACTCAATAGAATATCCTGAATTCTCAGGATTCAATACTCAAACCTCAATCCTCAACCCTCAGCCCTCATCCTCCATCCTCAATACTCAATCCTTAATCCTCAATCTTCAATCCTCAATACTCAATCTTCAATCCTCAATCTTCAATCATCAATACTCAATCTTCAATCCTCAATCCTCAATCCTCAATCCTCAATCCGCAATCCTCAATCTTCAATCCTCAATACTCAATCTTCAGTCCTCAATCCCCAATCCTCAATCCTCATTCCTCAGTCCTCAATCCTCAATCCTCAATCCTCAGACCTCAATCCTCAACCGTCAGTCCTCGACCTCAATCCTCAACCCTCAGTCCTCAATCCTCAATCTTCAATCATCAATACACAATCCTCAATCCTCAATCCTCAATCCTCAATCCTCAGTCCTCAATCCTCAATATTCAACACACAACCCTCAACCATCAATCCTTAATGCTCAATCATCAATCCTCAATTCTCAATACTCAATAGAATATCCTGAATTCTCATGGTTCAGTACCGAATCGACAATATTCAATAATCAAATCTCAATCCTCAAACATCAATTCTCAACACTAAATCCTCAACACTCAGTCCTCTCTCTTCAATCCTCCATCCTCAGCCCTCAATCCTCAAGTGTCAATCCTCAATCCTCAATCCTCAACCCTCAATCCTCAGTCCTCAATACTCAACCTTCAATCCTCAGTCCCCAATCCACAGTCATCAATCCACAAACCTCTATCCTCAATCCTCAATCCTCAATCCTCAATCCTCAATCCTCAATCCTAAATCATCAATCCTCAATCCTCAATATTCAACACACAACCCTCAACCATCAATCCTCAATTCTCAATACTCAATAGAATATCCTGAATTCTCATGGTTCAATACTCAATCCACAATATTCAATAATCAAATCTCAATCCTCAAACATCAATTCTCAACACTCAATCCTCAACACTCAGTCCTCTCTCTTCAATCCTCCATCCTCAGCACTCAATCCTCAAGCGTCAATCCTCAATCCTCAATCCTCACCCTTAATCCTCAGTCCTCAATCCTCAATCTTCAATCCTCAGTCCCCAATCCTCAGTCTTCAATCCTCAATCCTCTATCCTCAATCCTCAATCCTCAATCCTCAATCTTCAATCCTCAATCCTCAGTCCTCAGTCCTCAAACCTCAATCCTCAAGCCTCAGCCCTCATCCTCAATCCTCAATCCTCAATCCTCAATCCTCAATCCTCAATCCTCAATCCTCAATCCTCAATCCTCAATCTTCAATCCTCAGTACTCAATCTTCAATCCTCAATCCTCAGTCCTCAAACCTCAACTCTGAATACTCAATACGCAATCTTCAATCATCAATCCTCAGTCCTCAAACCTCAATTCTGAATCCTCAATACTCAATCTTCAATCCTCAATCCTCAGTCCTCAATACTCAACCATCGATCCTGAATTCTCAATACTCAGTAGAATATCCTGAATTCTCGGGTTTCAATACACAAACCTCAATCCTCAACCCTCAGCCCTCATCCTCCATCCTCAATCCTCAACCCTTAATCCTCAATCTTCAATCCTCAATACTCAATCTTCAATCTTCAATCTTCATTCCTCAATCCTCAATCCTCAATCCTCAGTCATCAATCCTCAATCCCCAATCCTCAATATTCAATCCTCAATACTCAATCTTCAATCCTCAATCCTCAGTCCTCAAACCTCAATTCTGAAACCTCAATACTCAATCTTCAATCCTCAATTCTCAGTCCTCAACCCTCAATTCTGAATACTCAATACTCAATCCTCAATCCTCAATCCTCAGACCTCAAACATCAATACTCAAACCTCAGTCCTCGTCCTCAATCCACAACACTCAATCCGCAATCCTCAATCCTCAATCTTCAATCCTCAATACTCAATTTTCAATCCTCAATCCTCAATCCTCTATCCTCAATCCTCAATCCTCAATCCTCAATCCTCAATTTTCAATCCTCGATCCTCAATCCTCAACCCTCAATCCTCAATCCTCAATCCTCAATCTTCAATACTCAATCCTCAATACTCAATCCTCAATCCTCAATACTCAACCATCAATCCTCAATTCTCAGTCCTCAATCCTCATTCCTCGGTCCTCAATCCTCAATCCTCAATGCTCAAACCTCACTCTTCAACCGTCAGTCCTCGTCCTCAATCCTCAACCCCCAATCCACAATCCTCAATCTTCAATCATCAATACTCAATCCTCAGTCTTCAATCCTCAATCCTCTACCCTCAATCCTCAATCCTCAATCCTCAATCTTCAATCCTCAATCCTCAGTCCTCAGTCCTCAAACCTCAATCCTCAAGCCTCAGCCCTCATCCTCAATCCTCAATCCTCAATCCTCAATCCTCAATCCTCAATCCTCAATCCTCAATCTTCAATCCTCAGTACTCAATCTTCAATCCTCAATCCTCAGTCCTCAAACCTCAATTCTGAATACTCAATACGCAATCTTCAATCATCAATCCTCAGTCCTCAAACCTCAATTCTGAATCCTCAATACTCAATCTTCAATCCTCAATCCTCAGTCCTCAATACTCAACCATCGATACTGAATTCTCAATACTCAGTAGAATATCCTGAATTCTCAGGTTTCAATACTCAAACCTCAATCCTCAACCCTCAGCCCTCATCCTCCATCCTCAATCCTCAACCCTTAATCCTCAATCTTCAATCCTCAATACTCAATCTTCAATCTTCAATCTTCATTCCTCAATCCTCAATCCTCAATCCTCAGTCATCAATCCTCAATCCCCAATACTCAATATTCAATCCTCAATACTCAATCTTCAATCCTCAATCCTCCGTCCTCAAACCTCAATTCTGAATCCTCAATACTCAATCTTCAATCCTCAATCCTCAGTCCTCAACCCTCAATTCTGAATACTCAAAACTCAATCCTCAATCCTCAATCCTCAGACCTCAAACATCAATACTCAAACCTCAGTCCTCAATCCTCAATCCTCAATCCTCAATCCTCAATCCTCAATCCTCAATCCTCAATCCTCAATCTTCAATCCTCATTACTCAATCTTCAATCCTCAATCCTCAGTCCTCAAACCTCAATTCTGAATACTCAATACGCAATCTTCAATCATCAATCCTCAGTCCTCAAACCTCAATTCTGAATCCTCAATACTCAATCTTCAATCCTCAATCCTCAGTCCTCAATACTCAACCATCGATCCTGAATTCTCAATACTCAGTAGAATATCCTGAATTCTCAGGTTTCAATACTCAAACCTCAATCCTCAACCCTCAGCCCTCACCCTCCATCCTCAATACTCAATCCTTAATCCTCAATCTTCAGTCCTCAATACTCAATCTTCAATGCTCAATCTTCATTCCTCAATCCTCAATCCTCAATACTCAACCCTCAGTCATCAATACTCAATCTTCAATCCTCAATCCTCAATCCTCAATCCGCAATCCTCAATCCTCAATCCTCAATCCTCAATGTTCAATCCGCAATACACAGTCGTCAATCTTCAATCCTCAATCCTCAATCCTCAATCCTCAATCCTCAATCCTCACTCCACAGTCCTCAAATCTCAATCCTGAATCCTCAACGCTGAATCCTCAATCTTCAGCCCTCAGTCCTCAACAATCAGTTGTCAATCCTCAATCCCCAATAGAATATCCACAATTCACAGTTTTCAATACTCAATACACAGTCTGCAATCTTCAAATCTCTATCCACAAACATCAATTCTCATCACTCAGCCCTCAACACTCGGTCCCCAATCCTCAATCTTCAATCCTCAGTCCTCAATCCTCAATCCTCTATCCTCAAACTTCAGTCCTCAGTACTCGAATTTCAATACTCAATCTTCAATCCTCAATCCTCAATCCTCAATCCTCAATCCTCAATCCTCATTCCTCAATCCTCAACACCCAATCCTCAATCTTCAATCCTCAATCCTCAATCCACAATCCTCAATTCTCAATCCTCAATCCTCAGTTCTCAGTCCTCAAACCTCAATCCTCAACCCTCAGACCTCATCCTCAATCCTCAATCCTCAATCCTCAATCCTCAATCCTCAATCCTGAATCCTCAATCCTCAATCCTCAATCCTCAAACTTCAATCCTCAATACTCAATCTTCAATCCTCGATCTTCATTCGTCAATCCTCAATACTCAATCCT
This sequence comes from Calliopsis andreniformis, assembly GCF_051401765.1. NCBI lineage: Eukaryota > Metazoa > Arthropoda > Insecta > Hymenoptera > Andrenidae > Calliopsis > Calliopsis andreniformis. The sequence continues at coordinate 817,082 of NW_027480437.1, read as the reverse complement.
CAGTCATCAATCCTCAATCCTCAATCCTCAATCTTCAATCCTCAATACTCAATCTTCAATCCTCAATCCTCAGTCCTCAAACCTCAATTCTGTATCCTCAATACTCAATCTTCAATCCTCAATTCTCAGTCCTCAAACCTCAATTCTGAATACTCAATACTCAATACACAATCCTCAATCCTCAGACCTCAAACATCATTGCTCAACCCTCAGTCCTCGTCCTCAATCTACAACACTCAATCCTCAATCCTCAATCTTCAATCATCAATACTCAATCTTCAATCCTCAATCCTCAATCCTCAATCCTCAATCCTCAATTTTTCAATTCTCAATCCTCAGTCCTCAGTCCTCAGTCCTCAAACCTCAATCCTCAACCCTCAGCCCTCATCCTCAATCCTCAATCCTCAATCCTCAATCCTCAATCCTCAATCCTCAACCTTCAATCCTCAATACTCAATCTTCAATCCTCAATCCTCGGTCCTCAAACCTCAATTCTCAATCCTCAATCCTCAATCCTAAATCATCAATCCTCAATCCTCAATCCTCAAGCGTCAATCTTCAATCCTCAATACTCAATCCTCAATCCACAATCCTCAATCCTCAATCCTCAATCCTCAGTCCTCAAACCTCAATTCTGAATCCTCAATCCTGAACACTCAATCTTCAGACCTCAGTCCTCAACAATCTGTTGTCAATTCTCAATCCTCAATAGAATATCATCAATTCACAGTTTTCAATACTAAATACTCAATCTGCAATCTTCAAGTCTCTATCCACAAACATCAATTCTAATCACTCAACCCTCAACACTCGGTCCCCAATCCTCAATCTTCAATCCTCAATCCTCAATCCTCAATCCTCTACCCTCAATCTTCAAGCCCCAATACTCAAACTTCAATCCGCAATCCTCAATCCTCAATCCTCAATTCTCAATCCTCAATCGTCAATCTTCAATCCTCAATACTCCATCTTCAATCCTCAATCCTCAATCCTCAATCCTCAATCCTCATTCTTCAATCCTCAATACCCAATCCTCAATCATCTATCCTCAATCCTCAATCCTCAATCCTCAATCCTCAATCCTTAATCCTCAATCTTCAATCCTCAATACTCGATCTTCAGTCCTCAATCCTCAATCCTCAATCCTCAATTCTGAATCCTCAATCCTAAATCCTCAATCCTCAATCCTCAATCCTCAATCCTCAATCTTCAATCCTCAATACTCAATCCTCAGACCTCAGTCCTCAACAATCAGTTGTCAATTCTCAATCCTCAATAGAATATCATCAATTCACAGCTTTCCATACTCAATACTCAATCAGCAATCTTCAAATCTCTATCCACAAACATCAATTCTCATCACTCAACCCTCAACACTCCGTCCCCAATCCTCAATCTTCAATCCTCAATCCTCAATCCTCAATCCTCAGTCCTCAACATTCAATCCTCAATACTCAATCTTCAATCGTCAATCCTCAATCCTCAATCCTCAATCCTCAATCCTCAACCTTCAATCCACAATACTCAATCTTCAATACTCAATCCTCAGTCCTCAATCCTCAATCCTCTATCCTCAATCCTCAGTCATCAATCCTCAATCATCAATACTCAATCGTCAACCCGCAGTCCTCAATCCTCAATCCTCAATCCTCAAACGTCAATCCTCAATCTTCAATCCTCAATGCTCAATCCTGAATCCTCAATCCTCAATCCTCAATCCTCAATCCGCAATCCTCAATCTTCAATCCTCAATACTCAATCTTCAGTCCTCAATCCCCAATCCTCAATCCTCATTCCTCAGTCCTCAATCCTCAATCCGCAATCCTCAGACCTCAATCCTCAACCGTCAGTCCTCGACCTCAATCCTCAACCCTCAGTCCTCAATCCTCAATCTTCAATCATCAATACTCAATCCTCAATCCTCAATCCTCAATCCTCAATCCTCAGTCCTCAATCCTCAATATTCAACACACAACCCTCAACCATCAATCCTTAATGCTCAATCATCAATCCTCAATTCTCAATACTCAATAGAATATCCTGAATTCTCATGGTTCAGTACCGAATCGACAATATTCAATAATCAAATCTCAATCCTCAAACATCAATTCTCAACACTAAATCCTCAACACTCAGTCCTCTCTCTTCAATCCTCCATCCTCAGCCCTCAATCCTCAAGTGTCAATCCTCAATCCTCAATCCTCAACCCTCAATCCTCAGTCCTCAATACTCAACCTTCAATCCTCAGTCCCCAATCCACAGTCATCAATCCACAAACCTCTATCCTCAATCCTCAATCCTCAATCCTCAACCTTCAATCCTCAATACTCAATCTTCAATCCTCAATCCTCAATCCTCAATCCTCAATCCTCAATCCTAAATCATCAATCCTCAATCCTCAATATTCAACACACAACCCTCAACCATCAATCCTCAATTCTCAATACTCAATAGAATATCCTGAATTCTCATGGTTCAATACTCAATCCACAATATTCAATAATCAAATCTCAATCCTCAAACATCAATTCTCAACACTCAATCCTCAACACTCAGTCCTCTCTCTTCAATCCTCCATCCTCAGCACTCAATCCTCAAGCGTCAATCCTCAATCCTCAATCCTCACCCTTAATCCTCAGTCCTCAATCCTCAATCTTCAATCCTCAGTCCCCAATCCTCAGTCTTCAATCCTCAATCCTCTATCCTCAATCCTCAATCCTCAATCCTCAATCTTCAATCCTCAATCCTCAGTCCTCAGTCCTCAAACCTCAATCCTCAAGCCTCAGCCCTCATCCTCAATCCTCAATCCTCAATCCTCAATCCTCAATCCTCAATCCTCAATCCTCAATCCTCAATCCTCAATCTTCAATCCTCAGTACTCAATCTTCAATCCTCAATCCTCAGTCCTCAATCCTCAATTCTGAATACTCAATACGCAATCTTCAATCATCAATCCTCAGTCCTCAAACCTCAATTCTGAATCCTCAATACTCAATCTTCAATCCTCAATCCTCAGTCCTCAATACTCAACCATCGATCCTGAATTCTCAATACTCAGTAGAATATCCTGAATTCTCAGGTTTCAATACTCAAACCTCAATCCTCAACCCTCAGCCCTCATCCTCCATCCTCAATCCTCAACCCTTAATCCTCAATCTTCAATCCTCAATACTCAATCTTCAATCTTCAATCTTCATTCCTCAATCCTCAATCCTCAATCCTCAGTCATCAATCCTCAATCCCCAATCCTCAATATTCAATCCTCAATACTCAATCTTCAATCCTCAATCCTCAGTCCTCAAACCTCAATTCTGAAACCTCAATACTCAATCTTCAATCCTCAATTCTCAGTCCTCAACCCTCAGTTCTGAATACTCAATACTCCATCCTCAATCCTCAATCCTCAGACCTCAAACATCAATACTCAAACCTCAGTCCTCGTCCTCAATCCACAACACTCAATCCTCAATCCGCAATCCTCAATCTTCAATCCTCAATACTCGATTTTCAATCCTCAATCCTCAATCCTCTATCCTCAATCCTCAATCCTAAATCCTCAATCCTCAATTTTCAATCCTCGATCCTCAATCCTCAACCCTCAATCCTCAATCCTCAATCCTCAATCTTCAATACTCAATCCTCAATACTCAATCCTCAATCCTCAATACTCAACCATCAATCCTCAATTCTCAGTCCTCAATCCTCATTCCTCGGTCCTCAATCCTCAATCCTCAATGCTCAAACCTCACTCTTCAACCGTCAGTCCTCGTCCTCAATCCTCAACCCCCAATCCACAATCCTCAATCTTCAATCATCAATACTCAATCCTCAGTCTTCAATCCTCAATCCTCTACCCTCAATCCTCAATCCTCAATCCTCAATCTTCTATCCTCAATCCTCAGTCCTCAGTCCTCAAACCTCAATCCTCAAGCCTCAGCCCTCATCCTCAATCCTCAATCCTCAATCCTCAATCCTCAATCCTCAATCCTCAATCCTCAATCCTCAATCCTCAATCCTCAATCCTCTACCCTCAATCTTCAATCCCCAATACTCAAACTTCAATCCGCAATCCTCAATCCTCAATCCTCAATTCTCAATCCTCAATCGTCAATCTTCAATCCTCAATACTCCATCTTCAATCCTCAATCATCTATCCTCAATCCTCAATCCTCAATCCTCAATCCTCAATCCTCAATCCTCAATCTTCAATCCTCAATACTCGATCTTCAGTCCTCAATCCTCAATCCTCAATCCTCAATTCTGAATCGTCAATCCTAAATCCTCAATCCTCAATCCTCAATCCTCAATCCTCAATCTTCAATCCTCAATACTCAATCCTCAGACCTCAGTCCTCAACAATCAGTTGTCAATTCTCAATCCTCAATAGAATATCATCAATTCACAGCTTTCCATACTCAATACTCAATCAGCAATCTTCAAATCTCTATCCACAAACATCAATTCTCATCACTCAACCCTCAACACTCCGTCCCCAATCCTCAATCTTCAATCCTCAATCCTCAATCCTCAATCCTCAGTCCTCAACATTCAATCCTCAATACTCAATCTTCAATCGTCAATCCTCAATCCTCAATCCTCAATCCTCAATCCTCAATCCTCAACCTTCAATCCACAATACTCAATCTTCAATACTCAATCCTCAGTCCTCAATCCTCAATCCTCTATCCTCAATCCTCAGTCATCAATCCTCAATCTTCAATACTCAATCGTCAATCCGCAGTCCTCAATCCTCAATCCTCAATCCTCAAACGTCAATCCTCAATCTTCAATCCTCAATGCTCAATCCTCAATCCTCAATCCTCAATCCTCAATCCTCAATCCGCAATCCTCAATCTTCAATCCTCAATACTCAATCTTCAGTCCTCAATCCCCAATCCTCAATCCTCATTCCTCAGTCCTCAATCCTCAATCCTCAATCCTCAGACCTCAATCCTCAACCGTCAGTCCTCGACCTCAATCCTCAACCCTCAGTACTCAATCCTCAGTCTTCAATCATCAATACTCAATCCTCAATCCTCAATCCTCAATCCTCAATCCTCAGTCCTCAATCCTCAATATTCAACACACAACCCTCAACCATCAATCCTTAATGCTCAATCATCAATCCTCAATTCTCAATACTCAATAGAATATCCTGAATTCTCATGGTTCAGTACCGAATCGACAATATTCAATAATCAAATCTCAATCCTCAAACATCAATTCTCAACACTAAATCCTCAACACTCAGTCCTCTCTCTTCAATCCTCCATCCTCAGCCCTCAATCCTCAAGTGTCAATCCTCAATCCTCAATCCTCAACCCTCAATCCTCAGTCCTCAATACTCAACCTTCAATCCTCAGTCCCCAATCCACAGTCATCAATCCACAAACCTCTATCCTCAATCCTCAATCCTCAATCCTCAACCTTCAATCCTCAATACTCAATCTTCAATCCTCAATCCTCAATCCTCAATCCTCAATCCTCAATCCTAAATCATCAATCCTCAATCCTCAATATTCAACACACAACCCTCAACCATCAATCCTCAATTCTCAATACTCAATAGAATATCCTGAATTCTCATGGTTCAATACTCAATCCACAATATTCAATAATCAAATCTCAATCCTCAAACATCAATTCTCAACACTCAATCCTCAACACTCAGTCCTCTCTCTTCAATCCTCCATCCTCAGCACTCAATCCTCAAGCGTCAATCCTCAATCCTCAATCCTCACCCTTAATCCTCAGTCCTCAATCCTCAATCTTCAATCCTCAGTCCCCAATCCTCAGTCTTCAATCCTCAATCCTCTATCCTCAATCCTCAATGCTCAATCCTCAATCTTCAATCCTCAATCCTCAGTCCTCAGTCCTCAAACCTCAATCCTCAAGCCTCAGCCCTCATCCTCAATCCTCAATCCTCAATCCTCAATCCTCAATCCTCAATCCTCAATCCTCAATCCTCAATCCTCAATCTTCAATCCTCAGTACTCAATCTTCAATCCTCAATCCTCAGTCCTCAAACCTCAATTCTGAATACTCAATACGCAATCTTCAATCATCAATCCTCAGTCCTCAAACCTCAATTCTGAATCCTCAATACTCAATCTTCAATCCTCAATCCTCAGTCCTCAATACTCAACCATCGATCCTGAATTCTCAATACTCAGTAGAATATCCGGAATTCTCAGATTTCAATACTCAAACCTCAATCCTCAACCCTCAGCCCTCATCCTCAATCCTCAATCCTCAATCCTCAATCCTCAATCCTCAATCCTCAATCCTCAATCCTCAATCCTCAATCTTCAATCCTCAGTACTCAATCTTCAATCCTCAATCCTCAGTCCTCAAACCTCAATTCTGAATACTCAATACGCAATCTTCAGTCATCAATCCTCAGTCCTCAAACCTCAATTCTGAATCCTCAATACTCAATCTTCAATCCTCAATCCTCAGTCCTCAATACTCAACCATCGATCCTGAATTCTCAATACTCAGTAGAATATCCTGAATTCTCAGGTTTCAATACTCAAACATCAGTCCTCAACCCTCAGCCCTCATCCTCCATCCTCAATCCTCAACCCTTAATCCTCAATCTTCAATCCTCAATACTCAATCTTCAATCTTCAATCTTCATTCCTCAATCCTCAATCCTCAATCCTCAGTCATCAATCCTCAATCCCCAATCCTCAATGTTCAATCCTCAATACTCAATCTTCAATCCTCAATCCTCAGTCCTCAAACCTCAATTCTGAATCCTCAATACTCAATCTTCAATCCTCAATCCTCAGTCCTCAACCCTCAATTCTGAATACTCAAAACTCAATCCTCAATCCTCAATCCTCAGACCTCAAATATCAATACTCAAACCTCAGTCCTCGTCCTCAATCCACAACACTCAATCCTCAATCCTCAATCCTCAATCTTCAATCCTCAATACTCAATTTTCAATCCTCAATCCTCAATCCTCAATCCTCAATCCTCAATCCTCAATCCTCAATCCTCAATTTTCAATCCTCGATCCTCAATCCTCAACCCTCAATCCTCAATCCTCAATCCTCAATCTTCAATCCTCAATACTCAATTTTCAATCCTCAATCCTCAATACTCAATCCTCAATCCTCAATCATCAATCCTCAATCATCAATCCTCAATCTTCAATACTCAATCCTCAATACTCAATCCTCAATCCTCAATACTCAACCATCAATCCTCAATTCTCAGTCCTCAATCCGCATTCCTCGGTCCTCAATCCTCAATCCTCAATGCTCAAACCTCACTCTTCAACCGTCAGTCCTCGTCCTCAATCCTCAACCCCCAATCCACAATCCTCAATCTTCAATCATCAATACTCAATCCTCAATCTTCAATCCTCAATCCTCAATCCTCAATTCTCAATCCCCAACCTTCAATCCTCAGACCTCAAACATCAGTACTCAACCCTCAGTTCTCGTCCTCAATCCACAACCTTCAATCCTCAATCCTCAATCTTCAATCATCAATATTCAATCTTCAATCCTCAATCCTCAATCCTCAATCCACAATCCTCAATCCTGAATCCTCAACCTTCAGCACTGAGTCCTCAACAATCAGTTGTCAATCCTCAATCCTCAATAGAATATCCTCAATTCACAGTTTTCAATACTCAATACTCCAGCTGCAATATCCAATTCTCTATCCACAAACATCAGTTCTCATCACTCAACCCCCAACACTCAGTCCCCAATCCTCAACATTCAATCCTCAATCCTCATATCCTCAATCCTCAACCCTCAGCCCTCATCCTCAATCCTCAATCCTCAATCCTCAATCCTCAATCCTCAATCCTCAATCCTCAAATCTCAATCCTCAATCCTCAATCCTCAATCCTCAATCCTCAATCCTCAATCCTCAATCCTCAATCCTCAATCCTCAATCTTCAATCCTCATTACTCAATCTTCAATCCTCAATCCTCAGTCCTCAAACCTCAATTCTGAATACTCAATACGCAATCTTCAATCATCAATCCTCAGTCCTCAAACCTCAATTCTGAATCCTCAATACTCAATCTTCAATCCTCAATCCTCAGTCCTCAATACTCAACCATCGATCCTGAATTCTCAATACTCAGTAGAATATCCTGAATTCTCAGGTTTCAATACTCAAACCTCAATCCTCAACCCTCAGGCCTCACCCTCCATCCTCAATACTCAATCCTTAATCCTCAATCTTCAGTCCTCAATACTCAATCTTCAATGCTCAATCTTCATTCCTCAATCCTCAATCCTCAATCCTCAACCCTCAGTCATCAATACTCAATCTTCAATCCTCAATCCTCAATCCTCAATCCACAATCCTCAATCCTCAATCCTCAATCCTCAATGTTCAATCCGCAATACACAGTCGTCAATCTTCAATCCTCAATCCTCAATCCTCAATCCTCAATCCTCAATCCTCACTCCACAGTCCTCAAATCTCAATCCTGAATCCTCAACGCTGAATCCTCAATCTTCAGCCCTCAGTCCTCAACAATCAGTTGTCAATCCTCAATCCCCAATAGAATATCCACAATTCACAGTTTTCAATACTCAATACACAGTCTGCAATCTTCAAATCTCTATCCACAAACATCAATTCTCATCACTCAGCCCTCAAGACTCGGTCCCCAATCCTCAATCTTCAATCCTCAGTCCTCAATCCTCAATCCTCTATCCTCAAACTTCAGTCCTCAGTACTCGAATTTCAATACTCAATCTTCAATCCTCAATCCTCAATCCTCAATCCTCAATCCTCAATCCTCATTCCTCAATCCTCAATACCCAATCCTCAATCTTCAATCCTCAATCCTCAATCCACAATCCTCAATTCTCAATCCTCAATCCTCAGTTCTCAGTCCTCAAACCTCAATCCTCAACCCTCAGACCTCATCCTCAATCCTCAATCCTCAATCCTCAATCCTCAATCCTCAATCCTGAATCCTCAATCCTCAATCCTCAATCCTCAACCTTCAATCCTCAATACTCAATCTTCAATCCTCGATCTTCATTCGTCAATCCTCAATACTCAATCCTCAGTCATCAATCCTCAATCCTCAATCCTCAATCTTCAATCCTCAATCCTCAATCCTCAATACTCAATCTTCAATCGTCAATCCTCAATCCTCAATCCTCAATCCTCAATCCTCAACCTTCAATCCACAATACTCAATCTTCAATACTCAATCCTCAGTCCTCAATCCTCAATCCTCTATCCTCAATCCTCAGTCATCAATCCTCAATCTTCAATACTCAATCGTCAATCCGCAGTCCTCAATCCTCAATCCTCAATCCTCAAACGACAATCCTCAATCTTCAATCCTCAATGCTCAATCCTCAATCCTCAATCCTCAATCCTCAATCATCAGTCCTCAATCTTCAATACTCAATCCTCAATACTCAATCCTCAATCCTCAATACTCAACCATCAATCCTCAATTCTCAATCCTCAATCCTCATTCCTCAGTCCTCAATCCTCAATCCTCAATCCTCAGACCTCAATCCTCAACCGTCAGTCCTCGACCTCAATCCTCAACCCTCAGTCCTCAATCCTCAATCTTCAATCATCAATACTCAATCCTCAATCCTCAATCCTCAATCCTCAATCCTCAATCCTCAATCCTCAATATTCAACACACAACCCTCAACCATCAATCCTTAATGCTCAATCATCAATCCTCAATTCTCAATACTCAATAGAATATCCTGAATTCTCATGGTTCAGTACCGAATCGACAATATTCAATAATCAAATCTCAATCCTCAAACATCAATTCTCAACACTAAATCCTCAACACTCAGTCCTCTCTCTTCAATCCTCCATCCTCAGCCCTCAATCCTCAAGTGTCAATCCTCAATCCTCAATCCTCAACCCTCAATCCTCAGTCCTCAATACTCAACCTTCAATCCTCAGTCCCCAATCCACAGTCATCAATCCACAAACCTCTATCCTCAATCCTCAATCCTCAATCCTCAACCTTCAATCCTCAATACTCAATCTTCAATCCTCAATCCTCAATCCTCAATCCTCAATCCTCAATCCTAAATCATCAATCCTCAACCCTCAATATTCAACACACAACCCTCAACCATCAATCCTCAATTCTCAATACTCAATAGAATATCCTGAATTCTCATGGTTCAATACTCAATCCACAATATTCAATAATCAAATCTCAATCCTCAAACATCAATTCTCAACACTCAATCCTCAACACTCAGTCCTCTCTCTTCAATCCTCCATCCTCAGCACTCAATCCTCAAGCGTCAATCCTCAATCCTCAATCCTCACCCTTAATCCTCAGTCCTCAATCCTCAATTTTCAATCCTCAGTCCCCAATCCTCAGTCTTCAATCCTCAATCCTCTATCCTCAATCCTCAATCCTCAATCCTCAATCTTCAATCCTCAATCCTCAGTCCTCAGTCCTCAAACCTCAATCCTCAAGCCTCAGCCCTCATCCTCATCCTCAATCCTCAATCCTCAATCCTCAATCCTCAATCCTCAATCCTCAATCCTCAATCCTCAATCTTCAATCCTCAGTACTCAATCTTCAATCCTCAATCCTCAGTCCTCAAACCTCAATTCTGAATACTCAATACGCAATCTTCAATCATCAATCCTCAGTCCTCAAACCTCAATTCTGAATCCTCAATACTCAATCTTCAATCCTCAATCCTCAGTCCTCAATACTTAACCACCGATCCTGAATTCTCAATACTCAGTAGAATATCCTGAATTCTCAGGTTTCAATACTCAATCCTCAATCCTCAACCCTCAGCCCTCATCCTCCATCCTCAATCCTCAACCCTTAATCCTCAATCTTCAATCCTCAATACTCAATCTTCAATCTTCAATCTTCATTCCTCAATCCTCAATCCTCAATCCTCAGTCATCAATCCTCAATCCCCAATCCTCAATATTCAATCCTCAATACTCAATCTTCAATCCTCAATCCTCAGTCCTCAAACGTCAATTCTGAAACCTCAATACTCAATCTTCAATCCTCAATCCTCAGTCCTCAACCCTCAATTCTGAATACTCAATACTCAATCCTCAATCCTCAATCCTCAGACCTCAAACATCAATACTCAAACCTCAGTCGTCGTCCTCAATCCACAACACTCAATCCTCAATCCTCAATCCTCAATCTTCAATCCTCAATACTCAATTTTCAATCCTCAATCCTCAATCCTCAATCCTCAATCTTCAATACTCAATCCTCAATCCTCAATTTTCAATCCTCGATCCTCAATCCTCAATCCTCAATCCTCAACCTTCAATCCACAATACTCAATCTTCAATACTCAATCCTCAGTCCTCAATCCTCAATCCTCTATCCTCAATCCTCAGTCATCAATCCTCAATCTTCAATACTCAATCGTCAATCCGCAGTCCTCAATCCTCAATCCTCAATCCTCAAACGTCAATCCTCAATCTTCAATCCTCAATGCTCAATCCTCAATCCTCAATCCTCAATCCTCAATCATCAGTCCTCAATCTTCAATACTCAATCCTCAATACTCAATCCTCAATCCTCAATACTCAACCATCAATCCTCAATTCTCAATCCTCAATCCGCATTCCTCAGTCCTCAATCCTCAATCCTCAATCCTCAGACCTCAATCCTCAACCGTCAGTCCTCGACCTCAATCCTCAACCCTCAGTCCTCAATCCTCAATCTTCAATCATCAATACTCAATCCTCAATCCTCAATCCTCAATCCTCAATCCTCAATCCTCAATCCTCAATCCTCAATATTCAACACACAACCCTCAACCATCAATCCTTAATGCTCAATCATCAATCCTCAATTCTCAATACTCAATAGAATATCCTGAATTCTCATGGTTCAGTACCGAATCGACAATATTCAATAATCAAATCTCAATCCTCAAACATCAATTCTCAACACTAAATCCTCAACACTCAGTCCTCTCTCTTCAATCCTCCATCCTCAGCCCTCAATCCTCAAGTGTCAATCCTCAATCCTCAATCCTCAACCCTCAATCCTCAGTCCTCAATACTCAACCTTCAATCCTCAGTCCCCAATCCACAGTCATCAATCCACAAACCTCTATCCTCAATCCTCAATCCTCAATCCTCAACCTTCAATCCTCAATACTCAATCTTCAATCCTCAATCCTCAATCCTCAATCCTCATTCCTCAATCCTAAATCATCAATCCTCAATCCTCAATATTCAACACACAACCCTCAACCATCAATCCTCAATTCTCAATACTCAATAGAATATCCTGAATTCTCATGGTTCAATACTCAATCCACAATATTCAATAATCAAATCTCAATCCTCAAACATCAATTCTCAACACTCAATCCTCAACACTCAGTCCTCTCTCTTCAATCCTCCATCCTCAGCACTCAATCCTCAAGCGTCAATCCTCAATCCTCAATCCTCACCCTTAATCCTCAGTCCTCAATCCTCAATTTTCAATCCTCAGTCCCCAATCCTCAGTCTTCAATCCTCAATCCTCTATCCTCAATCCTCAATCCTCAATCCTCAATCTTCAATCCTCAATCCTCAGTCCTCAGTCCTCAAACCTCAATTCTCAAGCCTCAGCCCTCATCCTCATCCTCAATCCTCAATCCTCAATCCTCAATCCTCAATCCTCAATCCTCAATCCTCAATCCTCAATCTTCAATCCTCAGTACTCAATCTTCAATCCTCAATCCTCAGTCCTCAAACCTCAATTCTGAATACTCAATACGCAATCTTCAATCATCAATCCTCAGTCCTCAAACCTCAATTCTGAATCCTCAATACTCAATCTTCAATCCTCAATCCTCAGTCCTCAATACTTAACCACCGATCCTGAATTCTCAATACTCAGTAGAATATCCTGAATTCTCAGGTTTCAATACTCAAACCTCAATCCTCAACCCTCAGCCCTCATCCTCCATCCTCAATCCTCAACCCTTAATCCTCAATCTTCAATCCTCAATACTCAATCTTCAATCTTCAATCTTCATTTCTCAATCCTCAATCCTCAATCCTCAGTCATCAATCCTCAATCCCCAATCCTCAATATTCAATCCTCAATACTCAATCTTCAATCCTCAATCCTCAGTCCTCAAACCTCAATTCTGAAACCTCAATACTCAATCTTCAATCCTCAATCCTCAGTCCTCAACCCTCAATTCTGAATACTCAATACTCAATCCTCAATCCTCAATCCTCAGACCTCAAACATCAATACTCAAACCTCAGTCCTCGTCCTCAATCCACAACACTCAATCCTCAATCCTCAATCCTCAATCTTCAATCCTCAATACTCAATTTTCAATCCTCAATCCTCAATCCTCAATCCTCAATCTTCAATCCTCAATCCTCAATCCTCAATTTTCAATCCTCGATCCTCAATCCTCAACCCTCAATCCTCAATCCTCAATCCTCAATCTTCAATCCTCAATACTCAATTTTCTATCCTCAATCCTCAATACTCAATCCTCAATCCTCAATCATCAATCCTCAATGTTCAATACTCAATCCTCAATACTCAATCCTCAATCCTCAATACTCAACCATCAATCCTCAATTCTCAGTCCTCAATCCTCATTCCTCGGTCCTCAATCCTCAATCCTCAATGCTCAAACCTCACTCTTCAACCGTCAGTCCTCGTCCTCAATCCTCAACCCCCAATCCACAATCCTCAATCTTCAATCATCAATACTCAATCCTCAGTCTTCAATCCTCAATCCTCTACCCTCAATCCTCAATCCTCAATCCTCAATCTTCAATCCTCAATCCTCAGTCCTCAGTCCTCAAACCTCAATCCTCAAGCCTCAGCCCTCATCCTCAATCCTCAATCCTCAATCCTCAATCCTCAATCCTCAATCCTCAATCCTCAATCCTCAATCCTCAATCTTCAATCCTCAGTACTCAATCTTCAATCCTCAATCCTCAGTCCTCAAACCTCAATTCTGAATACTCAATACGCAATCTTCAATCATCAATCCTCAGTCCTCAAACCTCAATTCTGAATCCTCAATACTCAATCTTCAATCCTCAATCCTCAGTCCTCAATACTTAACCACCGATCCTGAATTCTCAATACTCAGTAGAATATCCTGAATTCTCAGGTTTCAATACTCAAACCTCAATCCTCAACCCTCAGCCCTCATCCTCCATCCTCAATCCTCAACCCTTAATCCTCAATCTTCAATCCTCAATACTCAATCTTCAATCTTCAATCTTCATTCCTCAATCCTCAATCCTCAATCCTCAGTCATCAATCCTCAATCCCCAATCCTCAATATTCAATCCTCAATACTCAATCTTCAATCCTCAATCCTCAGTCCTCAAACCTCAATTCTGAAACCTCAATACTCAATCTTCAATCCTCAATCCTCAGTCCTCAACCCTCAATTCTGAATACTCAATACTCAATCCTCAATCCTCAATCCTCAGACCTCAAACATCAATACTCAAACCTCAGTCCTCGTCCTCAATCCACAACACTCAATCCTCAATCCTCAATCCTCAATCTTCAATCCTCAATACTCAATTTTCAATCCTCAATCCTCAATCCTCAATCCTCAATCTTCAATCCTCAATCCTCAATCCTCAATTTTCAATCCTCGATCCTCAATCCTCAACCCTCAATCCTCAATCCTCAATCCTCAATCTTCAATCCTCAATACTCAATTTTCTATCCTCAATCCTCAATACTCAATCCTCAATCCTCAATCATCAATCCTCAATGTTCAATACTCAATCCTCAATACTCAATCCTCAATCCTCAATACTCAACCATCAATCCTCAATTCTCAGTCCTCAATCCTCATTCCTCGGTCCTCAATCCTCAATCCTCAATGCTCAAACCTCACTCTTCAACCGTCAGTCCTCGTCCTCAATCCTCAACCCCCAATCCACAATCCTCAATCTTCAATCATCAATACTCAATCCTCAGTCTTCAATCCTCAATCCTCTACCCTCAATCCTCAATCCTCAATCCTCAATCTTCAATCCTCAATCCTCAGTCCTCAGTCCTCAAACCTCAATCCTCAAGCCTCAGCCCTCATCCTCAATCCTCAATCCTCAATCCTCAATCCTCAATCCTCAATCCTCAATCCTCAATCCTCAATCCTCAATCTTCAATCCTCAGTACTCAATCTTCAATCCTCAATCCTCAGTCCTCGAACCTCAATTCTGAATACTCAATACGCAATCTTCAATCATCAATCCTCAGTCCTCAAACCTCAATTCTGAATCCTCAATACTCAATCTTCAATCCTCAATCCTCAGTCCTCAATACTCAACCATTGATCCTGAATTCTCAATACTCAGTAGAATATCCTGAATTCTCAGGTTTCAATACTCAAACCTCAATCCTCAACCCTCAGCTCTCATCCTCCATCCTCAATCCTCAACCCTTAATCCTCAATCTTCAATCCTCAATACTCAATCTTCAATCTTCAATCTTCATTCCTCAATCCTCAATCGTCAATCCTCAGTCATCAATCCTCAATCCCCAATCCTCAATATTCAATCCTCAATACTCAATCTTCAATCCTCAATCCTCAGTCCTCAAACCTCAATTCTGAATCCTCAATACTCAATCTTCAATCCTCAATCCTCAGTCCTCAACCCTCAATTCTGAATACTCAAAACTCAATCCTCAATCCTCAATCCTCAATTTTCAATCCTCGATCCTCAATCCTCAACCCTCAATCCTCAATCCTCAATCCTCAATCTTCAATCCTCAATACTCAATTTTCAATCCTCAATCCTCAATACTCAATCCTCAATCCTCAATCATTAATCCTCAATCTTCAATACTCAATCCTCAATACTCAATCCTCAATCCTCAATACTCAACCATCAATCCTCAATTCTCAGTCCTCAATCCTCATTCCTCGGTCCTCAATCCTCAATCCTCAATGCTCAAACCTCACTCTTCAACCGTCAGTCCTCGTCCTCAATCCTCAACCCCCAATCCACAATCCTCAATCTTCAATCATCAATACTCAATCCTCAATCTTCAATCCTCAATCCTCAATCCTCAATTCTCAATCCCCAATCTTCAATCCTCAGACCTCAAACATCAGTACTCAACCCTCAGTTCTCGTCCTCAATCCACAACCTTCAATCCTCAATCCTCAATCTTCAAACATCAATATTCAATCTTCAATCCTCAATCCTCAATCCTCAATCCTCAATCCTGAATCCTCAACCTTCAGCACTGAGTCCTCAACAATCTGTTGTCAATCCTCGATCCTCAATAAAATATCCTCAATTCACAGTTTTCAATACTCAATACTCCAGCTGCAATATCCAAATCTCTATCCACAAACATCAGTTCTCATCACTCAACCCTCAACACTCAGTCCCCAATCCTCAACACTCAACCCTCAATCCTCATATCCTCAATCCTCAACCCTCAGCCCTCATCCTCAACCCTCAATCCTCAATCCTCAATCCTCAATCCTCAATCCTCAATCCTCAAATCTCAATCCTCAATCCTCAATCCTCAATCCTCAATCCTCAATCCTCAATCCTCAATCCTCAATCCTCAATCCTCAATCTTCAATCCTCATTACTCAATCTTCAATCCTCAATCCTCAGTCCTCAAACCTCAATTCTGAATACTCAATACGCAATCTTCAATCATCAATCCTCAGTCCTCAAGCCTCAATTCTGAATCCTCAATACTCAATCTTCAATCCTCAATCCTCAGTCCTCAATACTCAACCATCGATCCTGAATTCTCAATACTCAGTAGAATATCCTGAATTCTCAGGTTTCAATACTCAAACCTCAATCCTCAACCCTCAGCCCTCACCCTCCATCCTCAATACTCAATCCTTAATCCTCAATCTTCAGTCCTCAATACTCAGTCTTCAATGCTCAATCTTCATTCCTCAATCCTCAATCCTCAATCCTCAACCCTCAGTCATCAATACTCAATCTTCAATCCTCAATCCTCAATCCTCAATCCACAATCCTCAATCCTCAGTCCTCAATCCTCAATGTTCAATCCGCAATACACAGTCCTCAATCTTCAATCCTCAATCCTCAATCCTCAATCCTCAATCCTCAATCCTCACTCCACAGTCCTCAAATCTCAATCCTGAATCCTCAACGCTGAATCCTCAATCTTCAGCCCTCAGTCCTCCACAATCAGTTGTCAATCCTCAATCCCCAATAGAATATCCTCAATTCACAGTTTTCAATACTCAATACACAATCTGCAATCTTCAAATCTCTATCCACAAACATCAATTGTCATCACTCAATCCTCAACACTCTGTCCTCAATGCTCAATCCTCAATCATCAATCCTCAATCTTCAATCCTCAATACTGAATCTTCGATCCGCAAACCTCAATCCTCAATCCTCAGTCATCAATCCTCAATCTTCGATACTCAATCGTCAATCCTCAGACCTCAATCCTCAATCCTCAATCCTCGTTGCTCAAACCTCAATCCTCAATCCTCAATCCTCAATCCTCAATCCTCAATCCTCAATCCTCAATCCTCAATCCTCATTCTTCAATCCTCAATACCCAATCCCCAATCTTCAATCCTCAATCCTCAATCCTCAATTCTCAATCCTCAATCCTCAATCCTCAGAACTCAAACATCAATACTCAACCCTCAGTCCTCGTCCTCAATCCACAACCCTCAATCCTCAATCCTCAATCTTCAATCATCAATATTCCATCTTCAATCCTCAGTCCTCAATGTTCCGTCCTCAATACCCAATCTACAATCTTCAATCCTCAATCCTCAATCCTCAATCCTCAATCCTCAATCCTCAATCCTCTGTCCTCAAACCTCAATCCTGAATCCTCAATCCTGCATCCTCAATCTTCAGACCTCAGTCCTCAACAATCAGTCGTCAATTCTCAATCCTCAATAGTATATCATCAATTCACAGTTTTCGGTACTCAATACTCAGTCTGCAATTTTCAAATCTCTATCCACAAACATCAATTCTCATCACTCAGCCCTCAACACTCGGTCCCCAATCCTCAATCTTCAATCCTCAGTCCTCAATCCTCAATCTTCAATCCTCAGTCCCCAATCCTCAGTCTTCAATCCTCAATCCTCTATCCTCAATCCTCAATCCTCAATCCTGAATCTTCAATCCTCAATACTCAGTCCTCAGTCCTCAAACCTCAATCCTCAAGCCTCAGCCCTCATCCTCAATCCTCAATCCTCAACCCTCAATCCTCAATCCTCAATCCTCAATCCTCAATCCTCAATCTTCAATCCTCAGTACTCAATCCTCAAGCGTCAATCTTCAATCCTCAATACTCAATCCTCAATCCACAATCCTCAATCCTCAATCCTCAATCCTCAGTCCTCAAACCTCAATTCTGAATCCTCAATCCTGAATACTCAATCTTCAGACCTCAGTCCTCAACAATCTGTTGTCAATTCTCAATCCTCAATAGAATATCATCAATTCACAGTTTTCAATACTGAATACTCGATCTGCAATCTTCAAATCTCTATCCACAAACATCAATTCTAATCAGTCAACCCTCAACACTCGGTCCCCAATCCTCAATCTTCAATCCTCAATCCTCAATCCTCAATCCTCTACCCTCAATCTTCAATCCCCAAGACTCAAACTTCAATCCGCAATCCTCAATCCTCAATCCTCAATCCTCAATTCTCAATCCTCAATCGTCAATCTTCAATCCTCATTCTTCAATCCTCAATACCCAATCCTCAATCATCAATCCTCAATCCTCAATCCTCAATCCTCAAACCTCAATCCTCAATCCTCAATCCGCAATCCTCAATCTTCAACCCTCAATACTCAATCCTCAGACCTCAGGCCTCAACAATCAGTTGTCAATTCTCAATCCTCAATAGAATATCATCAATTCACAGTTTTCAATACTCAATACTCAATCAGCAATCTTCAAATCTCTATCCACAAACATCAATTCTCATCACTCAACCCTCAACACTCCGTCCCCAATCCTCAATCTTCAATCCTCAATACTCAATCCTCAATCCTCAGTCCTCAACATTCAATCCTCAATACTCAATCTTCAATCGTCAATCCTCAATCCTCAATCCTCAATCCTCAATCCTGAACCTTCAATCCTCAATACTCAATCTTCAATACTCAATCCTCAGTCCTCAATCCTCAATCTTCTATCCTCAATCCTCAGTCATCAATCCTCGATCTTCAATACTCAATCGTCAATCCGCAGCCCTCAATCCTCAATCCTCAATCCTCAAACGTCAATCCTCAATCTTCAATTCTCAATGCTCAATCCTCAATCCTCAATCCTCAATCCTCAATCATCAGTCCTCAATCTTCAATACTCAATCCTGAATACTCAATCCTCTACCCTCAATACTCAACCATCAATCCTCAATTCTCAATCCTCAATCCTCATTCATCAGTCCTCAATCCTCAATCCTCAATATTCAACACACAACCCTCAACCATCAATTCTTAATGCTCAATCATCAATCCTCAATTCTCAATACTCAATAGAATATCCTGAATTCTCATGGTTCAGTACCGAATCGACAATATTCAATAATCAAATCTCAATCCTCAAACATCAATTCTCAACACTCAATCCTCAACACTCAGTCCTCTCTCTTCAATCCTCCATCCCCAGCCCTCAATCCTCAAGTGTCAATCCTCAATCCTCAATCCTCAACCCTCAATCCTCAGTCCTCAATACTCAACATTCAATCCTCAGTCCCCAATCCACAGTCTTCAATCCACAAACCTCTATCCTCAATCCTCAATCCTCAATCCCCAACCTTCAATCCTCAATACTCAATCTTCAATCCTCAATCCTCAATCCTCAATCCTCAATCCTCAATCCTAAATAATCAATCCTCAATCCTCAATATTCAACACACAACCCACAACCATCAATCCTCAATTCTCAATACTCAATAGAATATCCTGAATTCTCATGGTTCAATACTCAATCCACAATATTCAATAATCAAATCTCAATCCTCTAACATCAATTCTCAACACTCAATCCTCAACACTCAGTCCTCTCTCTTCAATCCTCCATCCTCAGCACTCAATCCTCAAGCGTCAATCCTCAATCCTCAATCCTCACACTTAATTCTCAGTCCTCAATCCTCAATCTTCAATCCTCAGTCCCCAATCCTCAGTCTTCAATCCTCAATCCTCTATCCTCAATCCTCAATCCTCAATCCTCAATCTTCAATCCTCAATCCTCAGTCCTCAGTCCTCAAACCTCAATCCTCAAGCCTCAGCCCTCATCCTCAATCCTCAATCCTCAATCCTCAATCCTCAATCCTCAATCCTCAATCCTCAATCCTCAATCTTCAATCCTCAGTACTCAATCTTCAATCCTCAATCCTCAGTCATCAATCCTCAATCCCCAATCCTCAATCTTCAATCCTCAATACTCAATCTTCAATCCTCAATCCCCAGTCCTCAAACCTCAATTCTGAATCCTCAATACTCAATCCTCAATCCTCAATCCTCAGACCTCAAACATCAATACTCAAACCTCAGTCCTCGTCCTCAATCCACAACACTCAATCCTCAATACTCAATCTTCAATCATCAATACTCAATCTTCAATCCTCAATACCCAATCCTCAATCCTCAATACTCAATCCTCAATCCTCAATCTTCAATCCTCAATACTCAATCCTCAATCCTCAATCCTCAATCCTCAATCCTCAACACTCAGTCATCAATACTCAATCTTCAATACTCAATCCTCAATTCTCAATCCTCAATCCTCAATCCTCAATGTTCAATCCGCAATACCCAATCCTCAATCTTCTATTCTGAATCCTCAATCCTCAATCCTCAATCCTCAATCCTCACTGCTCAGTCCTCAAATCTCAATACTGAGTCCTCAAACCTGAATCCTCAATCTTCAGCCCTCAGTCCTCAACAGTCAGTTGTCAATCCTCAATCCTCAATCCTCAATCCTCAATCCTCAATTTTCAATCCTCGATCCTCAATCCTCAACCCTCAATCCTCAATCCTCAATCCTCAATCTTCAATCCTCAATACTCAATCTTCAATCCTCAATACTCAATCCTCAATCCTCAATCCTCAATCATCAATCCTCAATCTTCAATACTCAATCCTCAATACTCAATCCTCAATACTGAATACTCAACCATCAATCCTCAATTCTCAGTCCTCAATCCTCATTCCTCAGTCCTCAGTCCTCAACCCTCAACCCTCAAACCTTACTCTTCAGCCGTCAGTCCTCGTCCTCAATCCTCAACCCCCAATCCACAATCCTCAATCTTCAATCATCAATACTCAATCCTCAATCTTCAATCCTCAATCCTCAATCCTCAATTCTCAATCCCCAATCTTCAATCCTCAGACCTCAAACATCAGTACTCAACCCTCAGTTCTCGTCCTCAATCCACAACCTTCAATCCTCAATCCTCAATCTTCAATCATCAATATTCAATCTTCAATCCTCAATCCTCAATCCTCAATCCTCAATCCTGAATTCTCAACCTTCAGCCCTGAGTCCTCAACAATCAGTTGTCAATCCTCAATAATCAATAGAATATCCTCAATTCACAGTTTTCAATGCTCAATACTCAATCTGCAATCTTCCAACCTCAATCCACAAACATCAATACTCATCACTCAACCCTCAACACTTAGTCCTCAATGTTCAATCCTCAATCCTCAAGTCTCAATATTCAATCCTCAATACTGAATCTTCGATCCTCAATCCTCAGTCCTCAATCCTCAATCCTCAGTTGTCAATGTTCAATCCTCGGTCTCCAATCCTCAATCTTCAATCCTCAATCCTCAATCCTCAACACTCAATCCTCAATCCTCAATCTTCAATCCTCAATACTCAATCTTCAATCCTCAATCCTCAATCCTCAATACTCAATCCTCAATCCTCAAGCATCAATCCTCAATCTTCAATACTCAATCCTCAATACTCAATCCTCAATCCTCAATACTCAACCATCAATCCTCAATTCTCAATCCTCAATTCTCAATCCTCAACGTTCAATCCTGAATACCCAATCTACAATCTTCAATCCTCAATCCTCAATCCTCAATCCTCAATCCTCAATCCTCAAACCTCAATCCTGAATCCTCAATCATGCATCCTCAATCTTCAGACCTCAGTCCTCAACAATCAGCTGTCAATTCTCAATCCTCAATAGAATATCATCCATTCACTGCTTTCAATACTCAATACTGAATCTGTAATCTTCAAATCTCTATCCACAAACATCAATTCTCATCACTCAACCCTCAACACTCGGTCCCCAATCCTCAATCTTCAATCCTCAATCCTCAATCCTCAACCCTCTATCCTCAATCTTCAATCCTCAATACTCGAACTTCAATCCTCAATCCTCAATCCTCAATCCTCAATACTCAAGCATCAATCCTCACTTCTCAATACTCAATAGAATATCCTGAATTCTCATGGTTCAATATTCAATCCACAATATTCAATAATCAAATCTCAATCCTCTAACATCAATTCTCAACACTTAATCCTCAACACTCAGTCCTCTCTCTACAATCCTCCATCCTCTGCACTCAATCCTCAAGCGTCAATCCTCAATCTCCAATCCTCACCCTCAATCCTCAGTCCTCAATCCTCAATCTTCAATCCTCGGTCCCCAATCCTCAGTCTTCAATCCTCAATCCTCTATCCTCCATCCTCAATGCTCAATCCTGAATCTTCAACCCACAACACTCAGTCCCCAATCCTCAATCTTAAATCCTCAATCCTCAATCCTCAATCCTCAATCTTGAATCATCAATACTCAATCTTGAACCCCCAATCCTCAATCCTCAATCTTCAATCCTCAATCCTCAATGTTCAATCCGCAATACCCAATCCTCAATCTTCAATCCTCAATCCTCAAACCTCAATCCTCAACCGTCAGTCCTCGTCCTCAATCCTCAACCCTCAATCCTCAAACCTCAATCTTCAATCATCAATACTCAATCTTCAATCCTCAATCCTCAATCCTCAATCCTCAATCCTCAATCCTCAATATTCAACACACAAACCTCAACCATCAATTCTTAATGCTCAATCATCAATCCTCAATTCTCAATCCTCTACCCTCAATCTTCAATCCCCAAGACTCAAACTTCAATCCGCAATCCTCAATCCTCAATCCTCAATCCTCAATTCTCAATCCTCAATCGTCAATCTTCAATCCTCATTCTTCAATCCTCAATACCCAATCCTCAATCATCAATCCTCAATCCTCAATCCTCAATCCTCAAACCTCAATCCTCAATCCTCAATCCGCAATCCTCAATCTTCAACCCTCAATACTCAATCCTCAGACCTCAGTCCTCAACAATCAGTTGTCAATTCTCAATCCTCAATAGAATATCATCAATTCACAGTTTTCAATACTCAATACTCAATCAGCAATCTTCAAATCTCTATCCACAAACATCAATTCTCATCACTCAACCCTCAACACTCCGTCCCCAATCCTCAATCTTCAATCCTCAATACTCAATCCTCAATCCTCAGTCCTCAACATTCAATCCTCAATACTCAATCTTCAATCGTCAATCCTCAATCCTCAATCCTCAATCCTCAATCCTGAACCTCCAATGCTCAATACTCAATCTTCAATACTCAATCCTCAGTCCTCAATCCTCAATCTTCTATCCTCAATCCTCAGTCATCAATCCTCGATCTTCAATACTCAATCGTCAATCCGCAGCCCTCAATCCTCAATCCTCAATCCTCAAACGTCAATCCTCAATCTTCAATTCTCAATGCTCAATCCTCAATCCTCAATCCTCAATCCTCAATCATCAGTCCTCAATCTTCAATACTCAATCCTGAATACTCAATCCTCAACCCTCAATACTCAACCATCAATCCTCAATTCTCAATCCTCAATCCTCATTCATCAGTCCTCAATCCTCAATCCTCAATATTCAACACACAACCCTCAACCATCAATTCTTAATGCTCAATCATCAATCCTCAATTCTCAATACTCAATAGAATATCCTGAATTCTCATGGTTCAGTACCGAATCGACAATATTCAATAATCAAATCTCAATCCTCAAACATCAATTCTCAACACTCAATCCTCAACACTCAGTCCTCTCTCTTCAATCCTCCATCCCCAGCCCTCAATCCTCAAGTGTCAATCCTCAATCCTCAATCCTCAACCCTCAATCCTCAGTCCTCAATACTCAACCTTCAATCCTCAGTCCCCAATCCACAGTCTTCAATCCACAAACCTCTATCCTCAATCCTCAATCCTCAATCCCCAACCTTCAATCCTCAATACTCAATCTTCAATCCTCAATCCTCAATCCTCAATCCTCAAACCTCAATCCTAAATAATCAATCCTCAATCCTCAATATTCAACACACAACCCACAACCATCAATCCTCAATTCTCAATACTCAATAGAATATCCTGAATTCTCATGGTTCAATACTCAATCCACAATATTCAATAATCAAATCTCAATCCTCAAACATCAATTCTCAACACTCAATCCTCAACACTCAGTCCTCTCTCTTCAATCCTCCATCCTCAGCACTCAATCCTCAAGCGTCAATCCTCAATCCTCAATCCTCACCCTTAATTCTCAGTCCTCAATCCTCAATCTTCAATCCTCAGTCCCCAATCCTCAGTCTTCAATCCTCAATCCTCTATCCTCAATCCTCAATCCTCAATCCTCAATCTTCAATCCTCAATCCTCAGTCCTCAGTCCTCAAACCTCAATCCTCAAGCCTCAGCCCTCATCCTCAATCCTCAATCCTCAATCCTCAATCCTCAATCCTCAATCCTCAATCCTCAATCCTCAATCTTCAATCCTCAGTACTCAATCTTCAATCCTCAATCCTCAGTCATCAATCCTCAATCCCCAATCCTCAATCTTCAATCCTCAATACTCAATCTTCAATCCTCAATCCCCAGTCCTCAAACCTCAATTCTGAATCCTCAATACTCAATCCTCAATCCTCAATCCTCAGACCTCAAACATCAATACTCAAACCTCAGTCCTCGTCCTCAATCCACAACACTCAATCCTCAATACTCAATCTTCAATCATCAATACTCAATCTTCAATCCTCAATACCCAATCCTCAATCCTCAATACTCAATCCTCAATCCTCAATCTTCAATCCTCAATACTCAATCCTCAATCCTCAATCCTCAATCCTCAATCCTCAATCCTCAACACTCAGTCATCAATACTCAATCTTCAATACTCAATCCTCAATTCTCAATCCTCAATCCTTAATCCTCAATGTTCAATCCGCAATACCCAATCCTCAATCTTCTATTCTGAATCCTCAATCCTCAATCCTCAATCCTCAATCCTCACTGCTCAGTCCTCAAATCTCAATACTGAGTCCTCAAACCTGAATCCTCAATCTTCAGCCCTCAGTCCTCAACAGTCAGTTGTCAATCCTCAATCCTCAATCCTCAATCCTCAATCCTCAATTTTCAATCCTCGATCCTCAATCCTCAACCCTCAATCCTCAATCCTCAATCCTCAATCTTCAATCCTCAATACTCAATCTTCAATCCTCAATACTCAATCCTCAATCCTCAATCCTCAATCATCAATCCTCAATCTTCAATACTCAATCCTCAATACTCAATCCTCAATACTCAATACTCAACCATCAATCCTCAATTCTCAGTCCTCAATCCTCATTCCTCAGTCCTGAGTCCTCAACCCTCAACCCTCAAACCTTACTCTTCAGCCGTCAGTCCTCGTCCTCAATCCTCAACCCCCAATCCACAATCCTCAATCTTCAATCATCAATACTCAATCCTCAATCTTCAATCCTCAATCGTCAATCCTCAATTCTCAATCCCCAATCTTCAATCCTCAGACCTCAAACATCAGTACTCAACCCTCAGTTCTCGTCCTCAATCCACAACCTTCAATCCTCAATCCTCAATCTTCAATCATCAATATTCAATCTTCAGTCCTCAATCCTCAATCCTCAATCCTCAATCCTGAATTCTCAACCTTCAGCCCTGAGTCCACAACAATCAGTTGTCAATCCTCAATAATCAATAGAATATCCTCAATTCACAGTTTTCAATGCTCAATACTCAATCTGCAATCTTCCAACCTCAATCCACAAACATCAATACTCATCACTCAACCCTCAACACTTAGTCCTCAATGTTCAATCCTCAATCCTCAAGTCTCAATATTCAATCCTCAATACTGAATCTTCGATCCTCAATCCTCAGTCCTCAATCCTCAATCCTCAGTTGTCAATGTTCAATCCTCGGTCTCCAATCCTCAATCTTCAATCCTCAATCCTCAATCCTCAACACTCAATCCTCAATCCTCAATCTTCAATCCTCAATACTCAATCTTCAATCCTCAATCCTCAATCCTCAATACTCAATCCTCAATCCTCAAGCATCAATCCTCAATCTTCAATACTCAATCCTCAATACTCAATCCTCAATCCTCAATACTCAACCATCAATCCTCAATTCTCAATCCTCAATTCTCAATCCTCAACGTTCAATCCTGAATACCCAATCTACAATCTTCAATCCTCAATCCTCAGTCCTCAATCCTCAATCCTCAATCCTCAAACCTCAATCCTGAATCCTCAATCATGCATCCTCAATCTTCAGACCTCAGTCCTCAACAATCAGCTGTCAATTCTCAATCCTCAATAGAATATCATCCATTCACTGCTTTCAATACTCAATACTGAATCTGTAATCTTCAAATCTCTATCCACAAACATCAATTCTCATCACTCAACCCTCAACACTCGGTCCCCAATCCTCAATCTTCAATCCTCAATCCTCAATCCTCAACCCTCTATCCTCAATCTTCAATCCTCAATACTCGAACTTCAATCCTCAATCCTCAATCCTCAATCCTCAATACTCAAGCATCAATCCTCACTTCTCAATACTCAATAGAATATCCTGAATTCTCATGGTTCAATATTCAATCCACAATATTCAATAATCAAATCTCAATCCTCTAACATCAATTCTCAACACTTAATCCTCAACACTCAGTCCTCTCTCTACAATCCTCCATCCTCTGCACTCAATCCTCAAGCGTCAATCCTCAATCTCCAATCCTCACCCTCAATCCTCAGTCCTCAATCCTCAATCTTCAATCCTCGGTCCCCAATCCTCAGTCTTCAATCCTCAATCCTCTATCCTCCATCCTCAATGCTCAATCCTGAATCTTCAACCCACAACACTCAGTCCCCAATCCTCAATCTTAAATCCTCAATCCTCAATCCTCAATCCTCAATCTTGAATCATCAATACTCAATCTTGAACCCCCAATCCTCAATCCTCAATCTTCAATCCTCAATTCTCAATCCTCAATCTTCAATCCTCAATACTCAGCCTTCAATCCTCAATCCTCAATGCTCAATCCTCAATCCTCAACCCTCAGTCATCAATACTCAATCTTCAATCCTCAAACCTCAATCCTCAATCCTCAATCCTCAATGTTCAATCCGCAATACCCAATCCTCAATCTTCAATCCTCAATCCTCAAACCTCAATCCTCAACCGTCAGTCCTCGTCCTCAATCCTCAACCCTCAGTCCTCAAACCTCAATCTTCAATCATCAATACTCAATCTTCAATCCTCAATCCTCAATCCTCAATCCTCAATCCTCAATCCTCAATCCTCAATCCTCAATATTCAACACACAACCCTCAGCCATCAATCCTCAATACTCAACCATCAATCCTCAATTCTCAATACTCAATAGAATATCCTGAATTCTCATGGTTCAATACTCAATCCACAATATTCAATAATCAAATCTCAAACCTCAAACATCAATTTTCAAAATACAATCCACAACACTCAGTCCTCTCTCTTCAATCCACCATCCTCAGCCCTCAATCCTCAAGCGTCAATCCTCAATCCTCAATCCTCAGCCCTCAAACATCAATACTCAACCCTCAGTCCTCGTCCTCAATCCACAACACTCAATCCTCAATCCTCAATCTTCAATCATCAATACTCAATCTTCAATCCTCAATCCACAACACTCAATCCTCAATCCTCAATCTTCAATCATCAATACTCAATCTTCAATCCTCAATCCTCAATCCACAATCCTCAATCCTCAATCCTCAATCTTCAATCCTCAATACTCAATCTTCAATCCTCAGTCCCCAATCCACAGTCTTCGATCCACAAACCTCTATCCTCAATCCTCAGTCCTCAATCCTCAACCTTCAATCCTCAATACTCAATCTTCAATCCTCAATCCTCAATCCTCAATCCTCAATCCTCAATCCTAAATCATCAATCCTCAATCCTCAATATTCAACACACTACCCACAACCATCAATCCTCAATTCTCAATACTCAATAGAATATCCTGAATTCTCATGGTTCAATACTCAATCCACAATATTCAATAATCAAATCTCAATCCTCAAACATCAATTCTCAACACTCAATCCTCAACACTCAGTCCTCTCTCTTCAATCCTCCATCCTCAGCACTCAATCCTCAAGCGTCAATCCTCAATCCTCAATCCTCACCCTTAATCCTCAGTCCTCAATCCTCAATCTTCAATCCTCAGTCCCCAATCCTCAGTCTTCAATCCTCAATCCTCTATCCTCAATCCTCAATCCTCAATCCTCAATCTTCAATCCTCAATCCTCAGTCCTCAGTCCTCAAACCTCAATCCTCAAGCCTCAGCCCTCATCCTCAATCCTCAATCCTCAATCCTCAATCCTCAATCCTCAATCCTCAATCCTCAATCCTCAATCCTCAATCTTCAATCCTCAGTACTCAATCTTCAATCCTCAATCCTCAGTCCTCAAACCTCAATACTGAATACTCAATACGCAATCTTCAATCATCAATCCTCAGTCCTCAAACCTCAATTCTGAATCCTCAATACTCAATCTTCAATCTTCAATCCTCAGTCCTCAATACTCAACCATCAATCCTGAATTCTAAATACTCAGTAGAATATCCTGATTTCTCAAGTTTCAATACTCAAACCTCAATCCTCAACCCTCAGCCCTCATCCTCCATCCTCAATCCTCAACCCTTAATCCTCAATCTTCAATCCTCAATCCTAAATCATCAATCCTCAATCCTCAATCCTCAATCCTCAAGCGTCAATCTTCAATCCTCAATACTCAATCCTCAATCCTCAATCCTCAATCTTCAATCCTCAATACTCAATTTTCAATCCTCAATCCTCAATCCTCAATCCTCAATCCTCAATCATCAATCCTCAATCTTCAATACTCAATCCTCAATACTCAATCCTCAATCCACAATACTCAACCATCAATCCTCAATTCTCAGTCCTCAATCCTCATTCCTCAGTCCTCAATCCTCAACCCTCAACCCTCAAACCTCACTCTTCAGCCGTCAGTCCTCGTCCTCAATCCTCAACCCCCAATCCACAATCCTCAATCTTCAATCATCAATACTCAATCCTCAATCTTCAATCCTCAATCCTCAATCCTCAATTCTCAATCCCCAATCTTCAATCCTCAGACCTCAAACATCAGTACTCAACCCTCAGTTCTCGTCCTAAATCCACAACCTTCAATCCTCAATCCTCAATCTTCAATCATCAATATTCAATCTTCAATCCTCAATCCTCAATCCTCAATCCTCAATCCTGAATCCTCAACCTTCAGCCCTGAGTCCTCAACAATCAGTTGTCAATCCACAATAATCAATAGAATATCCTCAATTCACAGTTTTCAATACTCAATACTCAAGCTGCAATATCCAAATCTCTATCCATAAGCATCAGTTCTCATCACTCAACCCCCAACACTCAGTCCCCAATCCTCAACTTTCAATACTCAATCCGCATACCCTCAATCCTCAACCCTCAGCCCTCATCCTCAATCCTCAATCCTGAATCCTCAATCCTCAATCCTCAACCTTCAATCCTCAATACTCAATCTTCAATCCTCAATCCTCAGTCCTCAAACCTCAATTCTGAATCCTCAACCCTGAATCCTCTACCTTCAGCCCTCAGTCCTCAACAATCAGTTGTCAATCCTCAATCCTCAATAGAATATCCTCAATTCACAGTTTTCAATGCTCAATACTCAATCTGCAATTTTCCAACCTCAATCCACAAACATCAATACTCATCACTCAACCCTCAACACTTAGTCCTCAATGTTCAATCCTCAATACTCAATTCTCAATATTCAATCCTCAATACTGAATCTTCGATCCTCAATCCTCAGTGCTCAATCCTCAATCCTCAATTGTCAATGTTCAATCCTCAGTCTCCAATCCTCAATCTTCAATCCTCAATCCTCAATCCTCAACACTCAATCCTCAATCCTCAATTTTCAATCCTCAATACTCAATCTTCAATCCTCAATCCTCAATCCTCAATACTCAATCCTCAATCCTCAAGCATCAATCCTCAATCTTCAATACTCAATCCTCAATACTCAATCCTCAATCCTCAATACTGAACCATCAATCCTCAATTCTCAATCCTCAATCCTCAATCCTCAACGTTCAATCCTCAATACCCAATCTACAATCTTCAATCCTCAATCCTCAACCCTCAATCCTCAATCCTCAATCCTCAATCCTCAGTCCTCAAACCTCAATCCTGAATCCTCAATCATGCATCCTCAATCTTCAGACCTCAGTCCTCAACAATCAGCTGTCAATTCTCAATCCTCAATAGAATATCATCCATTCACTGCTTTCAATACTCAATACTGAATCTGTAATCTTCAAATCTCTATCCACAAACATCAATTCTCATCACTCAACCCTCAACACTCGGTCCCCAATCCTCAATCTTCAATCCTCAATCCTCAATCCTCAACCCTCTATCCTCAATCTTCAATCCTCAATACTCGAACTTCAATCCTCAATCCTCAATCCTCAATCCTCAATACTCAAGCATCAATCCTCACTTCTCAATACTCAATAGAATATCCTGAATTCTCATGGTTCAATATTCAATCCACAATATTCAATAATCAAATCTCAATCCTCTAACATCAATTCTCAACAGTTAATCCACAACACTCAGTCCTCTCTCTACAATCCTCCATCCTCTGCACTCAATCCTCAAGCGTCAATCCTCAATCTCCAATCCTCACCCTCAATCCTCAGTCCTCAATCCTCAATCTTCAATCCTCAGTCCCCAATCCTCAGTCTTCAATCCTCAATCCTCTATCCTCCATCCTCAATGCTCAATCCTGAATCTTCAACCCACAACACTCAGTCCCCAATCCTCAATCTTCAATCCTCAATCCTCAATCCTCAATCCTCAATCTTGAATCATCAATACTCAATCTTGAACCCCCAATCCTCAATCCTCAATCTTCAATCCTCAATTCTCAATCCTCAATCTTCAATCCTCAATACTCAACCTTCAATCCTCAATCCTCAATGCTCAATCCTCAATCCTCAACCCTCAGTCATCAATACTCAATCTTCAATCCTCAAACCTCAATCCTCAATCCTCAATCCTCAATGTTCAATCCGCAATACCCAATCCTCAATCTTCAATCCTCAATCCTCAAACCTCAACCCTCAACCGTCAGTCCTCTTCCTCAATCCTCAACCCTCAATCCTCAAACCTCAATCTTCAATCATCAATACTCAATCTTCAATCCTCAATCCTCAATCCTCAATCCTCAATCCTCAATCCTCAATATTCAACACACAACCCTCAGCCATCAATCCTCAATACTCAACCATCAATCCTCAATTCTCAATACTCAATAGAATATCCTGAATTCTCATGGTTCAATACTCAATCCACAATATTCAATAATCAAATCTCAAACCTCAAACATCAATTCTCAAAATTCAATCCACAACACTCAGTCCTCTCTCTTCAATCCACCATCCTCAGCCCTCAATCCTCAATCCTCAATCCTCAATCGTCAATCCTCAATCCTCAATCCTCAATCGTCAATCCTCAATCCTCAATCCTCAATCCTCAATCCTCAGACCTCAAACATCAATACTCAACCCTCAGTCCTCGTCCTCAATCCACAACACTCAATCCTCAATCCTCAATCTTCAATCATCAATCCCCAATCTTCAATACTCAATCCTCAATCCACAATCCTCAATCCTCAATCCTCAATCCTCAAACCTCAATCGTCAATCCCCAATCCTCAATTTTCAATCCTCAATCCTCAATCCTCAATCCTCAATCCTCAATCTTCAATCCTCAATACTCAATCGTCAATCCTCAATCGTCAATCCTCAATCCTCAATCCTCAATCCTCAATCCACAATCCTCTATCTTCAATCCTCAGTACTCAATCTTCAATCCTCAATCCTCAATCCTCAATCCTCAATCCTCATTCTTCAATCCTCAATACCCAATCCTCAATCTTCAATCCTCAATCCTCAATCTTCAATTCTCAATCCTCAATCCTCAATCCTCAGACCTCAAACATCAATCCTCAACCCTCAGTCCTCGTCCTCAATCCACAACCCTCAATCCTCAATCCTCAATCTTCAATCCTCAATATTCAATCGTCAATCCTCAATCCTCAATCCTCAATGTTCAATCCTCAATACCCAATCTACAATCTTCAATCCTCAGTCCTCAATCCTCAATCCTCAATCCTCAATCCTCAATCCTGAATCTTCAATCCTCAATAATCAATCTTCAATCCTCAATCCTCAGTCCTCAAACCCCAATTCTGAATCCTCAATTCTGAATCCTCAATCTTCAGCCCTCAGTTCTGAACAATCAGTTGTCAATCCTGAATCCTCAATAGAATATCATCAATTCACAGTTTCAATACTCAATACCCAATCTGCAATCTTCAAATCTCTATCCACAAAGATGAATTCTCATCACTCAGCCCTTAGCACACCGTCCGCAATCCTCAATCTTCAATCCTCAATCCTCAATCCTCAATATTCAATCCTCACCATTCAATCCTCAATACTCAATCTTCAATCCTCAATCCTCAGTCCTCAAACCTCAATTCTGAATCCTCAATACTCAATCTTCAATCCTCAATACTCAGTCCTCAATACTGAACCATCAATACTCAATTCTCAATACTCAACAGAATATCCTGAATTCTCAGGTTTCAATACTCAAACCTCAATACTCAACTCTCTGCCCTCATCCTCCATCCTCAATCCTCAATCCTTAATCCTCAGTCTTCAATCCTCAATACTCAATCTTCAATCCTCAATCTTAATTCCTCAATCCTCAATCCTCAATCCTCAGGCATCAATACTCAACCTTCAATACTCGATCCTCAATCCTCAATTCTCAATCCTCAATCCTCAATCCTCAATCCTCAATCCTCAATCCTCATTCTTCTATCCTCAAACCCAATCCTCAATCTTCAATCCTCAATCCTCAATCTTCAATTCTCAATCCTCAATCCTCAATCCTCAGACCTCAAACATCAATCCTCAACCCTCAGTCCTCGTCCTCAATCCACAACCCTCAATCCTCAATCCTCAATCTTCAATCATCAATATTCAATCTTCAATCCTCAATCCTCAATCCTCAATGTTCAATCCTCAATACCCATTCTACAATCTTCAATCCTCAATCCTCAATCCTCAATCCTCAATCCTCAATCCTCAATCCTCAGTCCTCAAACCTCAATCCTGAAACCTCAATCCTGCATCCTCAATCTTCAGACCTCAGTCCTCAACAATCAGCTGTCAATTCTCAATCCTCAATAGAATATCATCAATTCACTGCTTTCAATACTCAATACTCAATCTGCAATCTTCAAATCTCTATCCACAAACATCAATTCTCATCACTCAACCCTCAACACTCGGTCCCCAATCCTCAATCTTCAATCGTCAATCCTCAATCCTCAATCCTCTATCCTCAATCTTCAATCCTCAATACTCGAACTTCAATCCTCAATCCTCAATCCTCAATCCTCAATACTCAAGCATCAATCCTCACTTCTCAATACTCAATAGAATATCCTGAATTCTCATGGTTCAATATTCAATCCACAATATTCAATAATCAAATCTCAAACCTCAAACATCAATTCTCAAAATTCAATCCACAACACTCAGTCCTCTCTCTTCAATCCACCATCCTCAGCCCTCAATCCTCAAGCGTCAATCCTCAATCCTCAATCCTCAACCCTCAATCCTCTGTCCTCAATCCTTAATCTTCAATCCTCGGTCCCCAATCCTCAGTCTTTTATCCTCAATCCTCTATCCTCAATCCTCAATCCTCAGTCCTCAGTCTTCAATCCTCAATACTCAATCTTCAATCCTCAATCCTCAATCCTCAATCCTCAATCCTCAATCCTCAATCCTCGGACCTCAAACATCAATACTCAACCCTCAGTCCTCGTTCTCAATCCACAATACTCAATCCTCAATCCTCAATCTTCAATCATCAATCCCCAATCTTCAATACTCAATCCTCAATCCTCAATCCTCAATCCTCAATCCTCAATCCTCAATCCTCAATCCTCAATCCTCAATCGTCAATTCTCAGTCCCCAATGCTCAGTCTTTTATCCTCAATCCTCGATCCTCAATCCTCAATCCTCAATCCTCAATCTTCAATCCTCAATACTCAATCTTCAATCCTCAATCCTCAATCCTGAATCCTCAATCGTCAATCCTCAATCCTCAATCCTCAATCGTCAATCCTCAATCCCCAATCCTCAATCCTCAATCCTCAATCCTCAATCTTCAATCCTCAATACTCAATCTTCAATCCTCAATCGTCAATCCTCAATCCTCAATCCTCAATCCTCAATCCACAAACCTCTATCTTCAATCCTCAATCCTCAATCTTCAATTCTCAATCCTCAATCCTCAATCCTCAGACCTCAAACATCAATCCTCAACCCTCAGTCCTCGTCCTCAATCCACAACCCTCAACCCTCAATCCTCAATCTTCAATCATCAATATTCAATCGTCAATCCTCAATCCTCAATCCTCAATGTTCAATCCTCAATACCCAATCTACAATCTTCAATCCTCAGTCCTCAATCCTCAATCCTCAATCCTCAATCCTCAATCCTCAGTCCTCAAACCTCAATCCTGAATCCTCAATCCTGCATCCTCAATCTTCAGACCTCAGTCCTCAACAATCAGCTGCCAATTCTCAATCCTCAATAGAATATCATCAATTCACTGTTTTCAATACTCAATACTCAATCTGCAATCTTCAAATCTCTATCGACAATCATCAATTCTCATCACTCAACCCACAACACTCGGTCCCCAACCCTCAATCTTCAATTCTCAATCCTCAATCCTCAATCCTCTATCCTCAATCTTCAATGCTCAATACTGGAACTTCAATCCTCAATCCTCAATCCTCAATCCTCAATTCTCAAACCTCAATCGTCAATCTTCAATCCTCAATACTCAATCTTCAATCCTCAATCCTCAATTCTCAATCCTCAATCCTCAATCCTCATTCTTCAAGCCTCAATACCCAATCCTCAATCTTCAATCCTCAATCCTCAATCCAAAATCATCAACTGTCAACCCTCAATCCTCAGTCCTCAGTCCTCAAACCTCAATCCTCAACCCTCAGCCCTCATCCTCAATCCTCAATCCTCAATCCTCACCATTCAATCCTCAATACTCAATCTTCAATCCTCAATCCTGAGTCCACAAACCTCAATTCTGAATCCTCAATACTCAATCTTCAATCCTCAATACTCAGTCCTCAATACTGAACCATCAATACTCAATTCTCAATACTCAACAGAATATCCTGAATTCTCAGGTTTCAATACTCAAACCTCAATACTCAACTCTCTGCCCTCATCCTCCATCCTCAATCCTCAATCCTTAATCCTCAGTCTTCAATCCTCAATACTCAATCTTCAATCCTCAATCTTAATTCCTCAATCCTCAATCCTCAATCCTCAATCCTCAATCCTCAATCCTCATTCCTCGATTCTCAATCCTCAATCCTCATACCTCAAACATCAATACTCAACCCTCAGTCCTCGTCCTCAATCCACAACACTCAATCCTCAATCCTCAATCTTCAATCATCAATACTCAATCTTCATTCCTCAATCCTCAGCCCTCAATCCTCAACCCTCAATCCTCAATCCTCAATCTTCAATCCTCAATACTCAATCTTCAATCCTCAATCCTCAATCCTCAATCCTCAATCCTCAATCCTCAAGTCTCAATCCTCAATCCTCAATCCTCAATCCTCAACTCTCAGTCATCAATACTCAATCTTCAATCCTCAATACTCAATCCTCAATCCTCAATCATCAATCCTCAATGTTCAATCCGCAATACACAATGCTCAATCTTCAATCCTCAATCCTCTATCCTCAATCCTCAGTCCTCAACCCTCAATTCTGAATCCTCAATACTCAATCTTCAATCCTCAATCCTCAGTCCTCAAAACCTCAATTCTGAATCCTCAATACACAATTTTCAATCATCAATCCTCAGTCCTCAATACTCAGCCATCAATCGTCAATTCTCAATACTCAATAGAATATCCTGAATTCTCAGGATTCAATACTCAAACCTTCAATCCTCAACCCTCAGCCCTCATGCTCCATCCTCAATCCTCAATCCTTAATCCTAAATCTTCAATCCTCAATACTCAATCTTCAATCCTCAATCTCCATTCCTCAATCCTCAATCCTCAATCCTCAGTCATCAATACTCAATCTTCAATACTCGATCGTCAATCCTCAATCCTCAATCCTCAATCCCTAATCCTCAATCCTCAATCCTCAGACCTCAAACATCAATACTCAACCCTCAGTCCTCGTCCTCAATCAACAACACTCAATCCTCAATCCTCAATCTTCAATCATCAATCCCAATCTTCAATACTCAATCCTCAATCCTAAATCCTCAATCCTCAATCCTCAATCCTCAATCGTCAATTCTCAGTCCCCAATGCTCAGTCTTTTATCCTCAATCCTCGGTCCTCAATCCTCAATCCTCAATCCTCAAACCTCAATCCTCAATACTCAATCTTCAACCCTCAATCCTCAATCCTCAATCCTCAATCGTCAATCCTCAGTCCTCAATCCTCAATCGTCAATCCTCAATCCTCAATCCTCAATCCTCAATCCTCAGAC
Organism: Calliopsis andreniformis; assembly: GCF_051401765.1. NCBI lineage: Eukaryota > Metazoa > Arthropoda > Insecta > Hymenoptera > Andrenidae > Calliopsis > Calliopsis andreniformis. The sequence continues at coordinate 780,025 of NW_027480437.1, read as the reverse complement.
CTCAAACATCAATACTCAACCCTCAGTCCTCGTCCTCAATCCACAACACTCAATCCTCAATCCTCAATCTTCAATCATCAATCCCCAATCTTCAATACTCAATCCTCAATCCACAATCCTCAATCCTCAATCCTCAATCCTCAAACCTCAATCGTCAATTCTCAGTCCCCAATGCTCAGTCTTTTATCCTCAATCCTCGGTCCTCAATGCTCAGTCCTCAATCCTCAATCTTCAATCCTCTATACTCAATCTTCAATCCTCAATACTCAATCCTCAATCCTCAATCGTCAATCCTCAATCCTCAATCGTCAATCGTCAATCCTCAATCCCCAATCCTCAATTTTCAATCCTCAATCCTCAATCCTCAATCCTCAATCCTCAATCTTCAATCCTCAATACTCAATCGTCAATCCTCAATCGTCAATCCTCAATCCTCAATCCTCAATCCTCAATCCACAATCCTCTATCTTCAATCCTCAGTACTTAATCTTCAATCCTCAATCCTCAATCCTCAATCCTCAATCCTCATTCTTCAATCCTCAATACCCAATTCTCAATCCTCAATCCTCAATCCTCAATCCTCAAGCCTCAGTCATCAATACTCAGTCTTCAATCCTCAATACTCAATCCTCAATCCTCAATCCTCAATCCTCAATGTTCAATCCGCAATACCCAATGCTCAATCTTCAATCCTCAATCCTCTATCCTCAATCATCAGTACTCAAACCTCAATCCTGAATCCTCAATACTCAATCTTCAATCATCAATCCTCAGTCCTCAAACCTCAATTCTGAATCCTCAATACTCAATCTTCAATCCTCAATCCTCAGTCCTCAATACTCAGCCATCAATCGTCAATCCTCAATACTCAATAGAGTATCCTGAATTCTCAGGATTCAATACTCAAACCTTCAATCCTCAACGCTCAGCCCAAACCTCAATCTTCAATCCTCAATACTCAATCATCAATCCTCAATCTTCATTCCTCAATCCTCAATCCTCAATCCTCAGTCATCAATACTCAATCTTCAATACTCGATCCTCAATCCTCAATACTCAATCCTCAATCCTCAATCCTTAATCTTCAATCCTCAATACTCAACCTTCAATCCTCAATCCTCAACGCTCAATCCTCAATCCACAACCCTCAGTCATCAATACTCAATCTTCAATCCTCAATCCTCAATCCTCAATCCTCAATCCTCAATCCTCAATGTTCAATCCGCAATACCCAATCCTCAATCTTCAATCCTCAATCCTCAAACCTCAATCCTCAACCGTCAGTCCTCGTCCTCGTCCTCAATCCTCAATCCTCAATCCTCAATCTTCAATCATCAATAATCAATCTTCAATCCTTAATCCTCAATCCTCACTCCTCAGTCCTCAATCCTCAATATTCAACACACAACCCTCAACCATCAATCCTCAATACTCAACCATCAATCCACAATTCTCAATACTCAATACAATATCCTGAATTCTCATGGTTCAATACTCAATCTACAATATTCAATAATCAAATCTCAATCCTCAAACATCAATTTTCAACACTCAATCCTCAACACTCAGTCCTCTCTCTTCAATCCTCCATCCTCAGCACTCAATCCTCAAGCGTCAACCCTCAATTCTCAATCCTCACCCTCAATCGTCAGTCCTCAATCCTCAATCTTCAATCCTCAGCCCCAATCCTCAGCCTTCAATCCTCAATACTCAATCTTCAATACTCAATCCTCAATCCCCAATCCTCAATCCTCATTCTTCAATCCTCAATACCCAATTCCCAATCTTCAATTCTCAATCCTCAATCCTCAATTCTCAATCCTCAATCCTCAGTCCTCAGTCCTCAAACCTCAATCCTCAACCATCAGCCCTCATCCTCAATCCTCAATCCTCAATCCTCAATCCTCAATCCTCAATCCTCAATCTTCAATCCTCAATACTCAATCTTCATTCCTCAATCCTCAATCCTCAATCTTCAATCCTCAATACTCAATCTTCATTCCTCAATCCTCAATCCTCAATCCTCATACCTCAAACATCAATACTCAACCCTCAGTCCTCGTCCTCAATCCGCAACACTCAATCCTCAATCCTCAATCTTCAATCATCAATACCCAATCCTCTGTCCTCAACACTCAGCCATCAATCGTCAATTCTCAATACTCAATAGAATATCCTGAATTCTCAGGATTCAGTACTCAAACCTTCAATCCTCAACCCTGAGCCCTCATCCTCCATCCTCAATCCTCAATCCTTAATCCTCAATCTTCAATCCTCAATACTCAATCTTCAATCCTCAATATTCATTCCTCAATCCTCAATCCTCAATCCTCAGTCATCAATACTCAATCTTCAATACTCGATCCTGAATCCTCAATCCCCAATCCTGAATCCTCAATCCTCAATCCTCAATCCTCAATCCTCAATCCTCAATCCTCAATCCTCAGACATCAAACATCAATACTCAACCCTCAGTCCTCGTCCTCAATCCACAATCCTCAATCCTCAATCCTCAATCCTCAATCCTCAATCCTCAATACTCAATCCTCATTCCTCGATTCACAATCCTCAATCCTCATACCTCAAACATCAATACTCAACCCTCAGTCCTCGTCCTCAATCCACAACACTCAATCCTCAATCCTCAATCTTCAATCATCAATACTCAATCTTCATTCCTCAATCCTCAGCCCTCAATCCTCAACACTCAATCCTCAATCCTCAATCTTCAATCCTCAATACTCAATCTTCAATCCTCAATCCTCAATCCTCAATCCTCAATCCTCAATCCTCAAGCCTCAATCCTCAATCCTCAATACTCAATCCTCAATCCTCAATCATCAATCCTCAATGTTCAATCCGCAATACACAATGCTCAATCTTCAATCCTCAATCCTCTATCCTCAATCCTCAGTCCTCAACCCTCAATTCTGAATCCTCAATACTCAATCTTCAATCCTCAATCCTCAGTCCTCAAAACCTCAATTCTGAATCCTCAATACACAATCTTCAATCATCAATCCTCAGTCCTCAATACTCAGCCATCAATCGTCAATTCTCAATACTCAATAGAATATCCTGAATTCTCAGGATTCAATACTCAAACCTTCAATCCTCAACCCTCAGCCCTCATGCTCCATCCTCAATCCTCAATCCTTAATCCTCAATCTTCAATCCTCAATACTCAATCTTCAATCCTCAATCTCCATTCCTCAATCCTCAATCCTCAATCCTCAGTCATCAATACTCAATCTTCAATACTCGATCGTCAATCCTCAATCCTCAATCCTCAATCCTCAATCCTCAATCCTCAATCCTCAGACCTCAAACATCAATACTCAACCCTCAGTCCTCGTCCTCAATCCACAACACTCAATCCTCAATCCTCAATCTTCAATCATCAATCCCAATCTTCAATACTCAATCCTCAATCCTAAATCCTCAATCCTCAATCCTCAATCGTCAATTCTCAGTCCCCAATGCTCAGTCTTTTATCCTCAATCCTCGGTCCTCAATCCTCAATCCTCAATCTTCAATCCTCAATACTCAATCTTCAACCCTCAATCCTCAATCCTCAATCCTCAATCGTCAAACCTCAATCCTCAATCCTCAATCGTCAATCCTCAATCCTCAATCCTCAATCCTCAATCCTCAGACCTCAAACATCAATACTCAACCCTCAGTCCTCGTCCTCAATCCACAACACTCAATCCTCAATCCTCAATCTTCAATCATCAATCCCCAATCTTCAATACTCAATCCTCAATCCTCAATCCTCAATCCTCAATCCTCAATCCTCAATCCTCAATCCTCAATCGTCAATTCTCAGTCCCCAATGCTCAGTCTTTTATCCTCAATCCTCGGTCCTCAATCCTCAATCCTCAATCCTCAATCTTCAATCCTCTATACTCAATCTTCAATCCTCAATCCTCAATCCTCAATCCTCAATCGTCAATCCTCAATCCTCAATCCTCAATCGTCAATCCTCAATCCTCAATCCTCAATTTTCAATCCTCAATCCTCAATCCTCAATCCTCAATCCTCAATCTTCAATCCTCAATACTCAATCTTCAATCCTCAATCGTCAATCCTCAATCCTCAATCCTCAATCCTCAATCCACAATCCTCTATCTTCAATCCTCAATACTCAATCTTCAATCCTCAATCCTCAATCCTCAATCCTCAATCCTCATTCTTCAATCCTCAATACCCAATCCTCAATCTTCAATCCTCAATCCTCAATCTTCAATTCTCAATCCTCAATCCTCAATCCTCAGACCTCAAACATCAATCCTCAACCCTCAGTCCTCGTCCTCAATCCACAACCCTCAATCCTCAATCCTCAATCTTCAATCATCAATATTCAATCTTCAATCCTCAATCCTCAATCCTCAATGTTCAATCCTCAATACCCATTCTACAATCTTCAATCCTCAATCCTCAATCCTCAATCCTCAATCCTCAATCCTCAATCCTCAGTCCTCAAACCTCAATCCTGAATCCTCAATCCTGCATCCTCAATCTTCAGACCTCAGTCCTCAACAATCAGCTGTCAATTCTCAATCCTCAATAGAATATCATCAATTCACTGCTTTCAATACTCAATACTCACTCTGCAATCTTCAAATCTCTATCCACAAACATCAATTCTCATCACTCAACCCTCAACACTCGGTCCCCAATCCTCAATCTTCAATCGTCAATCCTCAATCCTCAATCCTCTATCCTCAATCTTCAATCCTCAATACTCGAACTTCAATCCTCAATCCTCAATCCTCAATCCTCAATACTCAAGCATCAATCCTCACTTCTCAATACTCAATAGAATATCCTGAATTCTCATGGTTCAATATTCAATCCACAATATTCAATAATCAAATCTCAAACCTCAAACATCAATTCTCAAAATTCAATCCACAACACTCAGTCCTCTCTCTTCAATCCACCATCCTCAGCCCTCAATCCTCAAGCGTCAATCCTCAATCCTCAATCCTCAACCCTCAATCCTCTGCCCTCAATCCTTAATCTCCAATCCTCGGTCCCCAATCCTCAGTCTTTTATCCTCAATCCTCTATCCTCAATCCTCAATCCTCAGTCCTCAGTCTTCAATCCTCAATACTCAATCTTCAATCCTCAATCCTCAATCCTCAATCCTCAATCCTCAATCCTCAATCCTCAGACCTCAAACATCAATACTCAACCCTCAGTCCTCGTCCTCAATCAACAACACTCAATCCTCAATCCTCAATCTTCAATCATCAATCCCCAATCTTCAATACTCAATCCTCAATCCTCAATCCTCAATCCTCAATCCTCAATCCTCAATCGTCAATTCTCAGTCCCCAATGCTCAGTCTTTTATCCTCAATCCTCGGTCCTCAATCCTCAATCCTCAATCCTCAAACCTCAATCCTCAATACTCAATCTTCAACCCTCAATCCTCAATCCTCAATCCTCAATCGTCAATCCTCAATCCTCAATCCTCAATCGTCAATCCTCAATCCTCAATCCTCAATCCTCAATCCTCAGACCTCAAACATCAATACTCAACCCTCAGTCCTCGTCCTCAATCCACAACACTCAATCCTCAATCCTCAATCTTCAATCATCAATCCCCAATCTTCAATACTCAATCCTCAATCCACAATCCTCAATCCTCAATCCTCAATCCTCAAACCTCAATCGTCAATTCTCAGTCCCCAATGCCCAGTCTTTTATCCTCAATCCTCGGTCCTCAATGCTCAGTCCTCAATCCTCAATCTTCAATCCTCTATACTCAATCTTCAATCCTCAATCCTCAATCCTCAATCCTCAATCGTCAATCCTCAATCCTCAATCGTCAATCCTCAATCCCCAATCCTCAATTTTCAATCCTCAATCCTCAATCCTCAATCCTCAATCCTCAATCTTCAATCCTCAATACTCAATCGTCAATCCTCAATCGTCAATCCTCAATCCTCAATCCTCAATCCTCAATCCACAATCCTCTATCTTCAATCCTCAGTACTCAATCTTCAATCCTCAATCCTCAATCCTCAATCCTCAATCCTCATTCTTCAATCCTCAATACCCAATCCTCAATCTTCAATCCTCAATCCTCAATCTTCAATTCTCAATCCTCAATCCTCAATCCTCAGACCTCAAACATCAATCCTCAACCCTCAGTCCTCGTCCTCAATCCACAACCCTCAATCCTCAATCCTCAATCTTCAATCCTCAATATTCAATCGTCAATCCTCAATCCTCAATCCTCAATGTTCAATCCTCAATACCCAATCTACAATCTTCAATCCTCAGTCCTCAATCCTCAATCCTCAACCCTCAATCCTCAAGCCTCAGTCATCAATACTCAATCTTCAATCCTCAATACTCAATCCTCAATCCTCAATCCTCAATCCTCAATGTTCAATCCGCAATACCCCTTGCTCAATCTTCAATCCTCAATCCTCTATCCTCAATCCTCAGTCCTCAAACCTCAATCCTGAATCCTCAATACTCAATCTTCAATCCTCAATCCTCAGTCCTCAAACCTCAATTCTGAATCCTCAATACTCAATCTTCAATCCTCAATCCTCAGTCCTCAATACACAGCCATCAATCGTCAATTCTCAATACTCAATAGAATATCCTGAATTCTCAGGTTTCAATACTCAAACCTTCAATCCTCAACCCTCAGCCCTCATCCTCCATCCTCAATCCTCAATCCTTAATCCTCAATCTTCAATCCTCAATACTCAATCTTCAATCCTCAATCTTCTTTCCTCAATCCTCAATCCTCAATCCTCAGTCATCAATACTCAATCTTCAATACTCGATCCTCAATCCTCAATCCTCAATCCTCAATCCTCTATCCTCAATCCTCAATCCTCAATCCTCATTCTTCTATCCTCAAACCCAATCCTCAATCTTCAATCCTCAATCCTCAATCTTCAATTCTCAATCCTCAATCCTCAATCCTCAATCCTCAATGTTCAATCCTCAATACCCATTCTACAATCTTCAATCCTCAATCCTCAATCCTCAATCCTCAATCCTCAATCCTCAATCCTCAGTCCTCAAACCTCAATCCTGAATCCTCAATCCTGCATCCTCAATCTTCAGACCTCAGTCCTCAACAATCAGCTGTCAATTCTCAATCCTCAATAGAATATCATCAATTCACTGCTTTCAATACTCAATACTCAATCTGCAATCTTCAAATCTCTATCCACAAACATCAATTCTCATCACTCAACCCTCAACACTCGGTCCCCAATCCTCAATCTTCAATCGTCAATCCTCAATCCTCAATCCTCTATCCTCAATCTTCAATCGTCAATACTCGAACTTCAATCCTCAATCCTCAATCCTCAATCCTCAATACTCAAGCATCAATCCTCACTTCTCAATACTCAATAGAATATCCTGAATTCTCATGGTTCAATATTCAATCCACAATATTCAATAATCAAATCTCAAACCTCAAACATCAATTCTCAAAATTCAATCCACAACACTCAGTCCTCTCTCTTCAATCCACCATCCTCAGCCCTCAATCCTCAAGCGTCAATCCTCAATCCTCAATCCTCAACCCTCAATCCTCTGTCCTCAATCCTTAATCCTCAATCTTCAATCCTCAATACTCAATCTTCAATCCTCAATCCTCAATCCTGAATCCTCAATCGTCAATCCTCAATCCTAAATCCTCAATCGTCAATCCTCAATCCCCAATCCTGAATCCTCAATCCTCAATCCTCAATCCTCAATCTTCAATCCTCAATACTCAATCTTCAATCCTCAATCGTCAATCCTCAATCCTCAATCCTCAATCCTCAATCCACAATCCTCTATCTTCAATCCTCAATACTCAATCTTCAATCCTCAATCCTCAATCCTCAATCCTCAATCCTCATTCCTCAATCCTCAATACCCAATCCTCAATCTTCAATCCTCAATCCTCAATCTTCAATTCTCAATCCTCAATCCTCAATCCTCAGACCTCAAACATCAATCCTCAACCCTCAGTCCTCGTCCTCAATCCACAACCCTCAACCCTCAATCCTCAATCTTCAATCATCAATATTCAATCGTCAATCCTCAATCCTCAATCCTCAATGTTCAATCCTCAATACCCAATCTACAATCTTCAATCCTCAGTCCTCAATCCTCAATCCTCAATCCTCAATCCTCAATCCTCAGTCCTCAAACCTCAATCCTGAATCCTCAATCCTGCATCCTCAATCTTCAGACCTCAGTCCTCAACAATCAGCTGCCAATTCTCAATCCTCAATAGAATATCATCAATTCACTGTTTTCAATACTCAATACTCAATCTGCAATCTTCAAATCTCTATCGACAATCATCAATTCTCATCACTCAACCCACAACACTCGGTCCCCAACCCTCAATCTTCAATTCTCAATCCTCAATCCTCAATCCTCTATCCTCAATCTTCAATCCTCAATACTGGAACTTCAATCCTCAATCCTCAATCCTCAATCCTCAATTCTCAAACCTCAATCGTCAATCTTCAATCCTCAATACTCAATCTTCAATCCTCAATCCTCAATTCTCAATCCTCAATCCTCAATCCTTATTCTTCAAACCTCAATACCCAATCCTCAATCTTCAATCCTCAATCCTCAATCCTAAATCATCAACTCTCAATCCTCAATCCTCAGTCCTCAGTCCTCAAACCTCAATCCTCAACCCTCAGCCCTCATCCTCAATCCTCAATCCTCAATCCTCAATCCTCAATCCTGAATCTTCAATCCTCAATAATCAATCTTCGATCCTCAATCCTCAGTCCTCAAACCCCAATTCTGAATCCTCAATTCTGAATCCTCAATCTTCAGCCCTCAGTTCTGAACAATCAGTTGTCAATCCTGAATCCTCAATAGAATATCATCAATTCACAGTTTCAATACTCAATACCCAATCTGCAATCTTCAAATCTCTATCCACAAAGATGAACTCTCATCACTCAGCCCTTAGCACACCGTCCGCAATCCTCAATCTTCAATCCTCAATCCTCAATCCTCAATATTCAATCCTCACCATTCAATCCTCAATACTCAATCTTCAATCCTCAATCCTCAGTCCTCAAACCTCAATTCTGAATCCTCAATACTCAATCTTCAATCCTCAATACTCAGTCCTCAATACTGAACCATCAATACTCAATTCTCAATACTCAACAGAATATCCTGAATTCTCAGGTTTCAATACTCAAACCTCAATACTCAACTCTCTGCCCTCATCCTCCATCCTCAATCCTCAATCCTTAATCCTCAGTCTTCAATCCTCAATACTCAATCTTCAATCCTCAATCTTAATTCCTCAATCCTCAATCCTCAATCCTCAGGCATCAATACTCAACCTTCAATACTCGATCCTCAATCCTCAATTCTCAATCCTCAATCCTCAATCCTCAATCCTCAATCCTCAATCCTCATTCTTCTATCCTCAAACCCAATCCTCAATCTTCAATCCTCAATCCTCAATCTTCAATTCTCAATCCTCAATCCTCAATCCTCAGACCTCAAACATCAATCCTCAACCCTCAGTCCTCGTCCTCAATCCACAACCCTCAATCCTCAATCCTCAATCTTCAATCATCAATATTCAATCTTCAATCCTCAATCCTCAATCCTCAATGTTCAATCCTCAATACCCATTCTACAATCTTCAATCCTCAATCCTCAATCCTCAATCCTCAATCCTCAATCCTCAATCCTCAGTCCTCAAACCTCAATCCTGAATCCTCAATCCTGCATCCTCAATCTTCAGACCTCAGTCCTCAACAATCAGCTGTCAATTCTCAATCCTCAATAGAATATCATCAATTCACTGCTTTCAATACTCAATACTCAATCTGCAATCTTCAAATCTCTATCCACAAACATCAATTCTCATCACTCAACCCTCAACACTCGGTCCCCAATCCTCAATCTTCAATCGTCAATCCTCAATCCTCAATCCTGCATCCTCAATCTTCAATCCTCAATACTCGAACTTCAATCCTCAATCCTCAATCCTCAATCCTCAATACTCAAGCATCAATCCTCACTTCTCAATACTCAATAGAATATCCTGAATTCTCATGGTTCAATATTCAATCCACAATATTCAATAATCAAATCTCAAACCTCAAACATCAATTCTCAAAATTCAATCCACAACACTCAGTCCTCTCTCTTCAATCCACCATCCTCAGCCCTCAATCCTCAAGCGTCAATCCTCAATCCTCAATCCTCAACCCTCAATCCTCTGTCCTCAATCCTTAATCTTCAATCCTCGGTCCCCAATCCTCAGTCTTTTATCCTCAATCCTCTATCCTCAATCCTCAATCCTCAGTCCTCAGTCTTCAATCCTCAATACCCAATCTTCAATCCTCAATCCTCAATCCTCAATCCTCAATCCTCAATCCTCAATCCTCGGACCTCAAACATCAATACTCAACCCTCAGTCCTCGTTCTCAATCCACAATACTCAATCCTCAATCCTCAATCTTCAATCATCAATCCCCAATCTTCAATACTCAATCCTCAATCCTCAATCCTCAATCCTCAATCCTCAATCCTCAATCCTCAATCCTCAATCCTCAATCGTCAATTCTCAGTCCCCAATGCTCAGTCTTTTATCCTCAACCCTCGATCCTCAATCCTCAATCCTCAATCCTCAATCTTCAATCCTGAATCCTCAATCGTCAATCCTCAATCCTCAATCCTCAATCGTCAACCCTCAATCCCCAATCCTCAATCCTCAATCCTCAATCCTCAATCTTCAATCCTCAATACTCAATCTTCAATCCTCAATCGTCAATCCTCAATCCTCAATCCTCAATCCTCAATCCACAAACCTCTATCTTCAATCCTCAATCCTCAATCTTCAATTCTCAATCCTCAATCCTCAATCCTCAGACCTCAAACATCAATCCTCAACCCTCAGTCCTCGTCCTCAATCCACAACCCTCAACCCTCAATCCTCAATCTTCAATCATCAATATTCAATCGTCAATCCTCAATCCTCAATCCTCAATGTTCAATCCTCAATACCCAATCTACAATCTTCAATCCTCAGTCCTCAATCCTCAATCCTCAATCCTCAATCCTCAATCCTCAGTCCTCAAACCTCAATCCTGAATCCTCAATCCTGCATCCTCAATCTTCAGACCTCAGTCCTCAACAATCAGCTGCCAATTCTCAATCCTCAATAGAATATCATCAATTCACTGTTTTCAATACTCAATACTCAATCTGCAATCTTCAAATCTCTATCGACAATCATCAATTCTCATCACTCAACCCACAACACTCGGTCCCCAACCCTCAATCTTCAATTCTCAATCCTCAATCCTCAATCCTCTATCCTCAATCTTCAATGCTCAATACTGGAACTTCAATCCTCAATCCTCAATCCTCAATCCTCAATTCTCAAACCTCAATCGTCAATCTTCAATCCTCAATACTCAATCTTCAATCCTCAATCCTCAATTCTCAATCCTCAATCCTCAATCCTCATTCTTCAAGCCTCAATACCCAATCCTCAATCTTCAATCCTCAATCCTCAATCCAAAATCATCAACTGTCAACCCTCAATCCTCAGTCCTCAGTCCTCAAACCTCAATCCTCAACCCTCAGCCCTCATCCTCAATCCTCAATCCTCAATCCTCACCATTCAATCCTCAATACTCAATCTTCAATCCTCAATCCTGAGTCCACAAACCTCAATTCTGAATCCTCAATACTCAATCTTCAATCCTCAATACTCAGTCCTCAATACTGAACCATCAATACTCAATTCTCAATACTCAACAGAATATCCTGAATTCTCAGGTTTCAATACTCAAACCTCAATACTCAACTCTCTGCCCTCATCCTCCATCCTCAATCCTCAATCCTTAATCCTCAGTCTTCAATCCTCAATACTCAATCTTCAATCCTCAATCTTAATTCCTCAATCCTCAATCCTCAATCCTCAATCCTCAATCCTCAATCCTCATTCCTCGATTCTCAATCCTCAATCCTCATACCTCAAACATCAATACTCAACCCTCAGTCCTCGTCCTCAATCCACAACACTCAATCCTCAATCCTCAATCTTCAATCATCAATACTCAATCTTCATTCCTCAATCCTCAGCCCTCAATCATCAACCCTCAATCCTCAATCCTCAATCTTCAATCCTCAATACTCAATCTTCAATCCTCAATCCTCAATCCTAAATCCTCAATCCTCAATCCTCAAGTCTCAATCCTCAATCCTCAATCCTCAATCCTCAACTCTCAGTCATCAATACTCAATCTTCAATCCTCAATACTCAATCCTCAATCCTCAATCATCAATCCTCAATGTTCAATCCGCAATACACAATGCTCAATCTTCAATCCTCAATCCTCTATCCTCAATCCTCAGTCCTCAACCCTCAATTCTGAATCCTCAATACTCAATCTTCAATCCTCAATCCTCAGTCCTCAAAACCTCAATTCTGAATCCTCAATACACAATTTTCAATCATCAATCCTCAGTCCTCAATACTCAGCCATCAATCGTCAATTCTCAATACTCAATAGAATATCCTGAATTCTCAGGATTCAATACTCAAACCTTCAATCCTCAACCCTCAGCCCTCATGCTCCATCCTCAATCCTCAATCCTTAATCCTAAATCTTCAATCCTCAATACTCAATCTTCAATCCTCAATCTCCATTCCTCAATCCTCAATCCTCAATCCTCAGTCATCAATACTCAATCTTCAATACTCGATCGTCAACCCTCAATCCTCAATCCTCAATCCCTAATCCTCAATCCTCAATCCTCAGACCTCAAACATCAATACTCAACCCTCAGTCCTCGTCCTCAATCAACAACACTCAATCCTCAATCCTCAATCTTCAATCATCAATCCCAATCTTCAATACTCAATCCTCAATCCTAGATCCTCAATCCTCAATCCTCAATCCTCAATCGTCAATTCTCAGTCCCCAATGCTCAGTCTTTTATCCTCAATCCTCGGTCCTCAATCCTCAATCCTCAATCCTCAAACCTCAATCCTCAATACTCAATCTTCAACCCTCAATCCTCAATCCTCAATCCTCAATCGTCAATCCTCAATCCTCAATCCTCAATCGTCAATCCTCAATCCTCAATCCTCAATCCTCAATCCTCAGACCTCAAACATCAATACTCAACCCTCAGTCCTCGTCCTCAATCCACAACACTCAATCCTCAATCCTCAATCTTCAATCATCAATCCCCAATCTTCAATACTCAATCCTCAATCCACAATCCTCAATCCTCAATCCTCAATCCTCAAACCTCAATCGTCAATTCTCAGTCCCCAATGCTCAGTCTTTTATCCTCAATCCTCGGTCCTCAATGCTCAGTCCTCAATCCTCAATCTTCAATCCTCTATACTCAATCTTCAATCCTCAATACTCAATCCTCAATCCTCAATCGTCAATCCTCAATCCTCAATCGTCAATCGTCAATCCTCAATCCCCAATCCTCAATTTTCAATCCTCAATCCTCAATCCTCAATCCTCAATCCTCAATCTTCAATCCTCAATACTCAATCGTCAATCCTCAATCGTCAATCCTCAATCCTCAATCCTCAATCCTCAATCCACAATCCTCTATCTTCAATCCTCAGTACTTAATCTTCAATCCTCAATCCTCAATCCTCAATCCTCAATCCTCATTCTTCAATCCTCAATACCTAATTCTCAATCCTCAATCCTCAATCCTCAATCCTCAAGCCTCAGTCATCAATACTCAGTCTTCAATCCTCAATACTCAATCCTCAATCCTCAATCCTCAATCCTCAATGTTCAATCCGCAATACCCAATTCTCAATCTTCAATCCTCAATCCTCTATCCTCAATCATCAGTACTCAAACCTCAATCCTGAATCCTCAATACTCAATCTTCAATCATCAATCCTCAGTCCTCAAACCTCAATTCTGAATCCTCAATACTCAATCTTCAATCCTCAATCCTCAGTCCTCAATACTCAGCCATCAATCGTCAATCCTCAATACTCAATAGAGTATCCTGAATTCTCAGGATTCAATACTCAAACCTTCAATCCTCAACGCTCAGCCCAAACCTCAATCTTCAATCCTCAATACTCAATCATCAATCCTCAATCTTCATTCCTCAATCCTCAATCCTCAATCCTCAGTCATCAATACTCAATCTTCAATACTCGATCCTCAATCCTCAATACTCAATCCTCAATCCTCAATCCTTAATCTTCAATCCTCAATACTCAACCTTCAATCCTCAATCCTCAACGCTCAATCCTCAATCCACAACCCTCAGTCATCAATACTCAATCTTCAATCCTCAATCCTCAATCCTCAATCCTCAATCCTCAATCCTCAATGTTCAATCCGCAATACCCAATCCTCAATCTTCAATCCTCAATCCTCAAACCTCAATCCTCAACCGTCAGTCCTCGTCCTCGTCCTCAATCCTCAATCCTCAATCCTCAATCTTCAATCATCAATAATCAATCTTCAATCCTTAATCCTCAATCCTCACTCCTCAGTCCTCAATCCTCAATATTCAACACACAACCCTCAACCATCAATCCTCAATACTCAACCATCAATCCACAATTCTCAATACTCAATACAATATCCTGAATTCTCATGGTTCAATACTCAATCTACAATATTCAATAATCAAATCTCAATCCTCAAACATCAATTCTCAACACTCAATCCTCAACACTCAGTCCTCTCTCTTCAATCCTCCATCCTCAGCACTCAATCCTCAAGCGTCAACCCTCAATTCTCAATCCTCACCCTCAATCCTCAGTCCTCAATCCTCAATCTTCAATCCTCAGCCCCAATCCTCAGCCTTCAATCCTCAATACTCAATCTTCAATACTCAATCCTCAATCCCCAATCCTCAATCCTCATTCTTCAATCCTCAATACCCAATTCCCAATCTTCAATTCTCAATCCTCAATCTTCAATTCTCAATCCTCAATCCTCAGTCCTCAGTCCTCAAACCTCAATCCTCAACCATCAGCCCTCATCCTCAATCCTCAATCCTCAATCCTCAATCCTCAATCCTCAATCCTCAATCTTCAATCCTCAATACTCAATCTTCATTCCTCAATCCTCAATCCTCAATCTTCAATCCTCAATACTCAATCTTCATTCCTCAATCCTCAATCCTCAATCCTCATACCTCAAACATCAATACTCAACCCTCAGTCCTCGTCCTCAATCCGCAACACTCAATCCTCAATCCTCAATCTTCAATCATCAATACCCAATCCTCTGTCCTCAACACTCAGCCATCAATCGTCAATTCTCAATACTCAATAGAATATCCTGAATTCTCAGGATTCAGTACTCAAACCTTCAATCCTCAACCCTGAGCCCTCATCCTCCATCCTCAATCCTCAATCCTTAATCCTCAATCTTCAATCCTCAATACTCAATCTTCAATCCTCAATATTCATTCCTCAATCCTCAATCCTCAATCCTCAGTCATCAATACTCAATCTTCAATACTCGATCCTGAATCCTCAATCCCCAATCCTGAATCCTCAATCCTCAATCCTCAATCCTCAATCCTCAATCCTCAATCCTCAATCCTCAGACATCAAACATCAATACTCAACCCTCAGTCCTCGTCCTCAATCCACAATCCTCAATCCTCAATCCTCAATCTTCAATCATCAATCCCCAATCTTCAATACTCAATCCTCAATCCTCAATCCTCAATCCTCAATCCTCAATCCTCAATCCTCAATCCTCAATCGTCAATTCTCAGTCCCCAATGCTCAGTCTTTTATCCTCAATCCTCGATCCTCAATCCTCAATCCTCAATCCTCAATCTTCAATCCTCAATACTCAGTCCTCAATACTGAACCATCAATACTCAATTCTCAATACTCAACAGAATATCCTGAATTCTCAGGTTTCAATACTCAAACCTCAATACTCTACTCTCTGCCCTCATCCTCCATCCTCAATCCTCAATCCTTAATCCTCAGTCTTCAATCCTCAATACTCAATCTTCAATCCTCAATCTTCATTCCTGAATCCTCAATCCTCAATCCTCAGGCATCAATACTCAACCTTCAATACTCGATCCTCAATCCTCAATCCTCAATCCTCAATCCTCAATCCTCAATCCTCAAGCCTCATTCCTCAATTCTCAATCCTCAATCCTCATACCTCAAACATCAATACTCAACCCTCAGTCCTCGTCCTCAATCCACAACACTCAATCCTCAATCCTCAATCTTCAATCATCAATACTCAATCTTCAATCATCAATCCTCAGTCCTCAATCCTCAACCCTCAATCCTCAATCCTCAATCTTCAATCCTCAATACTCAATCTTCAATCTTCAACCCTCAATCCTCAGTCCTCAGTCTTCAATCCTCAATACTCAATCTTCAATCCTCAATCCTCAATCCTCAATCCTCAATCCTCAATCCTCAATCCTCAGACCTCAAACATCAATACTCAACCCTCAGTCCTCGTCCTCAATCAACAACACTCAATCCTCAATCCTCAATCTTCAATCATCAATCCCCAATCTTCAATACTCAATCCTCAATCCTCAATCCTCAATCCTCAATCCTCAATCCTCAATCGTCAATTCTCAGTCCCCAATGCTCAGTCTTTTATCCTCAATCCTCGGTCCTCAATCCTCAATCCTCAATCCTCAAACCTCAATCCTCAATACTCAATCTTCAACCCTCAATCCTCAATCCTCAATCCTCAATCGTCAATCCTCAATCCTCAATCCTCAATCGTCAATCCTCAATCCTCAATCCTCAATCCTCAATCCTCAGACCTCAAACATCAATACTCAACCCTCAGTCCTCGTCCTCAATCCACAACACTCAATCCTCAATCCTCAATCTTCAATCATCAATCCCCAATCTTCAATACTCAATCCTCAATCCACAATCCTCAATCCTCAATCCTCAATCCTCAAACCTCAATCGTCAATTCTCAGTCCCCAATGCTCAGTCTTTTATCCTCAATCCTCGGTCCTCAATGCTCAGTCCTCAATCCTGAATCTTCAATCCTCTATACTCAATCTTCAATCCTCAATACTCAATCCTCAATCCTCAATCGTCAATCCTCAATCCTCAATCCTCAATCGTCAATCCTCAATCCCCAATCCTCAATTTTCAATCCTCAATCCTCAATCCTCAATCCTCAATCCTCAATCTTCAATCCTCAATACTCAATCGTCAATCCTCAATCGTCAATCCTCAATCCTCAATCCTCAATCCTCAATCCACAATCCTCTACCTTCAATCCTCAGTACTTAATCTTCAATCCTCAATCCTCAATCCTCAATCCTCAATCCTCATTCTTCAATCCTCAATACCCAATTCTCAATCCTCAATCCTCAATCCTCAATCCTCAAGCCTCAGTCATCAATACTCAGTCTTCAATCCTCAATACTCAATCCTCAATCCTCAATCCTCAATCCTCAATGTTCAATCCGCAATACCCAATGCTCAATCTTCAATCCTCAATCCTCTATCCTCAATCATCAGTACTCAAACCTCAATCCTGAATCCTCAATACTCAATCTTCAATCATCAATCCTCAGTCCTCAAACCTCAATTCTGAATCCTCAATACTCAATCTTCAATCCTCAATCCTCAGTCCTCAATACTCAGCCATCAATCGTCAATCCTCAATACTCAATAGAGTATCCTGAATTCTCAGGATTCAATACTCAAACCTTCAATCCTCAACGCTCAGCCCAAACCTCAATCTTCAATCCTCAATACTCAATCATCAATCCTCAATCTTCATTCCTCAATCCTCAATCCTCAATCCTCAGTCATCAATACTCAATCTTCAATACTCGATCCTCAATCCTCAATACTCAATCCTCAATCCTCAATCCTTAATCTTCAATCCTCAATACTCAACCTTCAATCCTCAATCCTCAACGCTCAATCCTCAATCCACAACCCTCAGTCATCAATACTCAATCTTCAATCCTCAATCCTCAATCCTCAATCCTCAATCCTCAATCCTCAATGTTCAATCCGCAATACCCAATCCTCAATCTTCAATCCTCAATCCTCAAACCTCAATCCTCAACCGTCAGTCCTCGTCCTCGTCCTCAATCCTCAATCCTCAATCCTCAATCTTCAATCATCAATAATCAATCTTCAATCCTTAATCCTCAATCCTCACTCCTCAGTCCTCAATCCTCAATATTCAACACACAACCCTCAACCATCAATCCTCAATACTCAACCATCAATCCACAATTCTCAATACTCAATACAATATCCTGAATTCTCATGGTTCAATACTCAATCTACAATATTCAATAATCAAATCTCAATCCTCAAACATCAATTCTCAACACTCAATCCTCAACACTCAGTCCTCTCTCTTCAATCCTCCATCCTCAGCACTCAATCCTCAAGCGTCAACCCTCAATTCTCAATCCTCACCCTCAATCCTCAGTCCTCAATCCTCAATCTTCAATCCTCAGCCCCAATCCTCAGCCTTCAATCCTCAATACTCAATCTTCAATACTCAATCCTCAATCCCCAATCCTCAATCCTCATTCTTCAATCCTCAATACCCAATTCCCAATCTTCAATTCTCAATCCTCAATCCTCAATTCTCAATCCTCAATCCTCAGTCCTCAGTCCTCAAACCTCAATCCTCAACCATCAGCCCTCATCCTCAATCCTCAATCCTCAATCCTCAATCCTCAATCCTCAATCCTCAATCTTCAATCCTCAATACTCAATCTTCATTCCTCAATCCTCAATCCTCAATTCTCAGTCATCAATACTCAATCTTCAATACGCGATCCTCAATCCTCAATCCTCAATCCTCAATCCTCAATCCTCAATCCTCAATCCTCATTCCTCAATCCTCAATCCTCAATCCTCATACCTCAAACATCAATACTCAACCCTCAGTCCTCGTCCTCAATCCGCAACACTCAATCCTCAATCCTCAATCTTCAATCATCAATACCCAATCCTCTGTCCTCAACACTCAGCCATCAATCGTCAATTCTCAATACTCAATAGAATATCCTGAATTCTCAGGATTCAGTACTCAAACCTTCAATCCTCAACCCTGAGCCCTCATCCTCCATCCTCAATCCTCAATCCTTAATCCTCAATCTTCAATCCTCAATACTCAATCTTCAATCCTCAATATTCATTCCTCAATCCTCAATCCTCAATCCTCAGTCATCAATACTCAATCTTCAATACTCGATCCTGAATCCTCAATCCCCAATCCTGAATCCTCAATCCTCAATCCTCAATCCTCAATCCTCAATCCTCAATCCTCAATCCTCAGACATCAAACATCAATAATCAACCCTCAGTCCTCGTCCTCAATCCACAATCCTCAATCCTCAATCCTCAATCTTCAATCATCAATCCCCAATCTTCAATACTCAATCCTCAATCCTCAATCCTCAATCCTCAATCCTCAATCCTCAATCCTCAATCCTCAATCGTCAATTCTCAGTCCCCAATGCTCAGTCTTTTATCCTCAATCCTCGATCCTCAATCCTCAATCCTCAATCCTCAATCTTCAATCCTCAATACTCAGTCCTCAATACTGAACCATCAATACTCAATTCTCAATACTCAACAGAATATCCTGAATTCTCAGGTTTCAATACTCAAACCTCAATACTCTACTCTCTGCCCTCATCCTCCATCCTCAATCCTCAATCCTTAATCCTCAGTCTTCAATCCTCAATACTCAATCTTCAATCCTCAATCTTCATTCCTGAATCCTCAATCCTCAATCCTCAGGCATCAATACTCAACCTTCAATACTCGATCCTCAATCCTCAATCCTCAATCCTCAATCCTCAATCCTCAATCCTCAAGCCTCATTCCTCAATTCTCAATCCTCAATCCTCATACCTCAAACATCAATACTCAACCCTCAGTCCTCGTCCTCAATCCACAACACTCAATCCTCAATCCTCAATCTTCAATCATCAATACTCAATCTTCAATCATCAATCCTCAGTCCTCAATCCTCAAACCTCAATCCTCAATTCTCAATCTTCAATCCTCAATACTCAATCTTCAATCCTCAATCCTCAATCCTCAATCCTCAATCCTCAACCCTCAAGCCTCAGTCATCAATACTCAATCTTCAATCCTCAATTCTCAATCCTCAATCCTCAGTCCTCAGTCCTCAAACCTCAATCCTCAACCATCAGCCCTCATCCGCAATCCTCAATCCTCAATCCTCAATCCTCAATCCTCAATCCTCAATCTTCAATCCTCACAACTCAATCTTCATTCCTCAATCCTCAGTCCTCAGTTCTCAGTCATCAATACTCAATCTTCAATACTCGATCCTCAATCCTCAATCCTCAATCCTCAATCCTCAATCCTCAATCCTCAATCCTCATTCCTCAATCCTCAATCCTCAATCCTCATACCTCAAACATCAATACTCAACCCTCAGTCCTCGTCCTCAATCCACAACACTCAATCCTCAATCCTCAATCTTCAATCATCAATACCCAAGCCTCTGCCCTCAATACTCAGCCATCAATCGTCAATTCTCAATACTCAATAGAATATCCTGAATTCTCAGGATTCAGTACTCAAACCTTCAATCCTCAACCCTCAGCCCTCATCCTCCATCCTCAATCCTCAATCCTTAATCCTCAATCTTCAATCCTCAATACTCAATCTTCAATCCTCAATATTCATTCCTCAATCCTCAATCCTCAATCCTCAGTCATCAATACTCAATCTTCAATACTCGATCCTGAATCCTCAATCCCCAATCCTGAATCCTCAATCCTCAATCCTCAATCCTCATTCCTCAATCCTCAATGCTCAATCCTCAGACCTCAAACATCAATACTCATCCCTCAGTCCTCGTCCTCAATCACCAACACTCAATCCTCAATCCTCAATCTTCAATCATCAATACTCAATCTTCAATACTCAATCCTCAATCCTCAATCCTCAATCCTCAATCCTCAATTCTCAATCTTCAATCCTCAGTCCCCAATGCTCAGTCTTTTATCCTCAATCTTCGATCCACAATCCTCAATCCTCAATCTTCAATCCTCAATACTCAATCTTCAATCCTCAATCCTCAATCCTCAATTCTCAATCCTCAACCCTCAGTCATCAATACTCAATCTTCAATCCTCAATACTCAATCCTCAATCCTCAATCCTCAATCCTCAATGTTCAATCCGCAATACCCAAAGCTCAATCTTCAATCCTCAATCCTCTATCCTCAATCCTCAGTCCTCAAACCTCAATTCTGAATCCTCAATACTCAATCTTCAATCCTCAATCCTCAGTCCTCAAACCTCAATTCTGAATCCTCAATACACAATCTTCAATCATCAATCCTCAGTCCTCAATACTCAGCCATCAATCGTCAATTCTCAATACTCAATAGAATATCCTGAATTCTCAGGATTCAATACTCAAACCTTCAATCCTCAACCCTCAGCCCTCATGCTCCATCCTCAATCCTCAATCCTTAATCCTCAATCTTCAATCCTCAATACTCAATCTTCAATCCTCAATCTCCATTCCTCAATCCTCAATCCTCAATCCTCAGTCATCAATACTCAATCTTCAATACTCGATCGTCAATCCTCAATCCTCAATCCTCAATCCTCAATCCTCAATCCTCAATCCTCAGACATCAAACATCAATACTCAACCGTCAGTCCTCGTCCTCAATCCACAACACTCAATCCTCAATCCTCAATCTTCAATCATCAATCCCCAATCTTCAATACTCAATCCTCAATCCTCAATCCTCAATCCTCAATCCTCAATCCTCAATCGTCAATTCTCAGTCCCCAATGCTCAGTCTTTTATCCTCAATCCTCTATCTTCAATCCTCAATACTCAATCTTCAATCCTCAATCCTCAATCCTCAATCGTCAATCCTCATTCCTCAATCCTCAATACCCAATCCTCAATCTTCAATCCTCAATCCTCAATCCTCAATTCTCAATCCTCAATCCTCAATCCTCAGACCTCAAACATCAATCCTCAACCCTCAGTCCTCGTCCTCAATCCACAACCCTCAATCCTCAATCCTCAATCTTCAATCATCAATACCCAATCCTCTGTCCTCAATGCTCAGCCATCAATCGTCAATTCTCAATACTCAATAGAATATCCTGAATTCTCGGGATTCAGTACTCAAACCTTCAATCCTCAACCCTCAGCCCTCATCCTCCATCCTCAATCCTCAATCCTCAATACTCAATCTTCAATCCTCAATCTTCATTCCTCAATCCTCAATCCTCAATCCTCAGTCATCAATACTCAATCTTCAATACTCGATCCTGAATTCTCAATCCCCAATCCTGAATCCTCAATTCTCAATCCTCAGTCCTCATTCCTCAATCCTCAATCCTCAATCCTCAGACCTCAAACATCAATACTCAACCCTCAGTCCTCGTCCTCAATCACCAACACTCAATCCTCAATCCTCAATCTTCAATCATCAATACTCAATCTTCAATACTCAATCCTCAATCCTCAATCCTCAATCCTCAATCCTCAATCCTCAATCTTCAATCCTCAGTCCCCAATTCTCAGTCTTTTATCCTCAATCCTCGATCCACAATCCTCAATCCTCAATCTTCAATCCTCAATACTAAATCTTCAATCATCAATCCTCAATCCTCAATTCTCAATCCTCAACACTCAGTCATCAATACTCAATCTTCAATCCTCAATACTCAATCCTCAATCCTCAATCCTCAATCCTCAATCCTCAATGTTCAATCCGCAATACCCAATGCTCAATCTTCAATCCTCAATCCTCTATCCTCAATCCTCAGTCCTCAAACCTCAATTCTGAATCCTCAATACTCAATCTTCAATCCTCAATCCTCAGTCCTCAAACCTCAATTCTGAATCCTTAATACACAATCTTCAATCATCAATCCTCAGTCCTCAATACTCAGCCATCAATCGTCAATTCTCAATACTCAATAGAATATCCTGAATTCTCAGGATTCAATACTCAAACCTTCAATCTTCAACCCTCAGCCGTCATGCTCTATCCTCAATCCTCAATCCTTAATCCTCAATCTTCAATCCTCAATACTCAATCTTCAATCCTCAATCTCCATTCCTCAATCCTCAATCCTCAATCCTCAGTCATCAATACTCAATCTTCAATACTCGATCGTCAATCCTCAATCCTCAATCCTCAATCCTCAATCCTCAATCCTCAATCCTCAATCCTCAATCCTCAGACCTCAAACATCAATACTCAACCCTCAGTCCTCGTCCTCAATCCACAACACTCTATCCTCATTCCTCAATCTTCAATCATCAATCCCCAATCTTCAATACTCAATCCTCAATTCTCAATCCTCAACCCTCAGTCATCAATACTCAATCTTCAATCCTCAATCCTCAATCCTCAATGTTCAATCCGCAATACCCAATGCTCAATCTTCAATCCTCAATCCTCTATCCTCAATCCTCAGTCCTCAAACCTCAATTCTGAATCCTCAATACTCAATCTTCAATCCTCAATCCTCAGTACTCAAACCTCAATTCTGAATCCTCAATACACAATCTTCAATCATCAATCCTCAGTCCTCAATACTCAGCCATCAATCGTCAATTCTCAATACTCAATAGAATATCCTGAATTCTCAGGATTCAATACTCAAACCTTCAATCCTCAACCCTCAGCCCTCATGCTCCATCCTCAATCCTCAATCCTTAATCCTCAATCTTCAATCCTCAATACTCAATCTTCAATCCTCAATCTCCATTCCTCAATCCTCAATCCTCAATCCTCAGTCATCAATACTCAATCTTCAATACTCGATCGTCAATCCTCAATCCTCAATCCTCAATCCTCAATCCTCAATCCTCAATCCTCAGACATCAAACATCAATACTCAACCGTCAGTCCTCGTCCTCAATCCACAACACTCAATCCTCAATCCTCAATCTTCAATCATCAATCCCCAATCTTCAATACTCAATCCTCAATCCTCAATCCTCAATCCTCAATCCTCAATCCTCAATCGTCAATTCTCAGTCCCCAATGCTCAGTCTTTTATCCTCAATCCTCTATCTTCAATCCTCAATACTCAATCTTCAATCCTCAATCCTCAATCTTCAATTCTCAATCCTCAATCCTCAATCCTCAGACCTCAAACATCAATCCTCAACCCTCAGTCCTCGTCCTCAATCCACAACCCTCAATCCTCAATCCTCAATCTTCAATCATCAATACCCAATCCTCTGTCCTCAATGCTCAGCCATCAATCGTCAATTCTCAATACTCAATAGAATATCCTGAATTCTCAGGATTCAATACTCAAACCTTCAATCCTCAACCCTCAGCCCTCATCCTCCATCCTCAATCCTCAATCCTTAATACTCAATCTTCAGTCCTCAATACTCAATCTTCAATCCTCAATCCTCAATCCTCAATCCTCAGTCATCAATACTCAATCTTCAATACTCGATCCTGAATTCTCAATCCCCAATCCTGAATCCTCAATCCTCAATCCTCAATCCTCATTCCTCAATCCTCAATCCTCAATCCTCAGACCTCAAACATCAATACTCAACCCTCAGTCCTCGTCCTCAATCACCAACACTCAATCCTCAATCCTCAATCTTCAATCATCAATACTCAATCTTCAATACTCAATCCTCAATCCTCAATCCTCAATCCTCAATCCTCAATCCTCAATCTTCAATCCTCAGTCCCCAATGCTCAGTCTTTTATCCTCAATCCTCGATCCACAATCCTCAATCCTCAATCTTCAATCCTCAATACTAAATCTTCAATCATCAATCCTCAATCCTCAATTCTCAATCCTCAACACTCAGTCATCAATACTCAATCTTCAATCCTCAATACTCAATCCTCAATCCTCAATCCTCAATCCTCAATCCTCAATGTTCTATCCGCAATACCCAATGCTCAATCATCAATCCTCAATCCTCTATCCTCAATCCTCAGTCCTCAAACCTCAATTCTGAATCCTCAATACTCAATATTCAATCCTCAATCCTCAGTCCTCAAACCTCAATTCTGAATCCTCAATACACAATCTTCAATCATCAATCCTCAGTCCTCAATACTCAGCCATCAATCGTCAATTCTCAATACTCAATAGAATATCCTGAATTCTCAGGATTCAATACTCAAACCTTCAATCCTCAACCCTCAGCCGTCATGCTCCATCCTCAATCCTCAATCCTTAATCCTCAATCTTCAATCCTCAATACTCAATCTTCAATCCTCAATCTCCATTCCTCAATCCTCAATCCTCAATCCTCAGTCATCAATACTCAATCTTCAATACTCGATCGTCAATCCTCAATCCTCAATCCTCAATCCTCAATCCTCAATCCTCAAACATCAATACTCAACCCTCAGTCCTCGTCCTCAATCCACAACACTCTATCCTCAATCCTCAATCTTCAATCATCAATCCCCAATCTTCAATACTCAATCCTCAATCCTCAATCCTCAATCCTCAATCCTCAATCCTCAATCCTCAATCCTCAATCTTCAATGCTCAATACTCAATCTTCAATCCTCAATCGTCAATCCTCAATCCTCAATCCTCAATCCTCAATCCACAATACTCTATTTTCAATCCTCAATACTCAGTCTTCAATCCTCAATCCTCAATCCTCAATCCTCAATCCTCATTCTTCAATCCTCAATACCCAATCCTCAATCTTCAATCCTCAATCCTCAATCTTCAATTCTCAATCCTCAATCCTCATTCCTCAATTCTCAATCCTCAATCCTCATACCTCAAACATCAATACTCAACCCTCAGTCCTCGTCCTCAATCCACAACACTCAATCCTCAATCCTCAATCTTCAATCATCAATACCCAATCCTCTGTCCTCAATGCTCAGCCATCAATCGTCAATTCTCAATACTCAATAGAATATCCTGAATTCTCAGGATTCAATACCCAAACCTTCAATCCTCAACCCTCAGCCCTCATCCTCCATCCTCAATCCTCAATCCTTAATACTCAATCTTCAATCCTCAATACTCAATCTTCAATCCTCAATCTTCATTCCTCAATCCTCAATCCTCAATCCTCAGTCATCAATACTCAATCTTCAATACTCGATCCTGAATTCCCAATCCCCAATCCTGAATCCTCAATCCTCAATCCTCAATCCTCATTCCTCAATCCTCAATCCTCAATCCTCAGACCTCAAACATCAATACTCGACCCTCAGTCTTCGTCCTCAATCACCAACACTCAATCCTCAATCCTCAATCTTCAATCATCAATACTCAATCTTCAATACTCAATCCTCAATCCCCAATCCTCAATCCTCAATCCTCAATCCTCAATCTTCAATCCTCAGTCCCCAATGCTCAGTCTTTTATCCTCAATCCTCGATCCACAATCCTCAATCCTCAATCTTCAATCCTCAATACTAAATCTTCAATCATCAATCCTCAATCCTCAATTCTCAATCCTCAACCCTCAGTCATCAATACTCAATCTTCAATCCTCAATACTCAATCCTCAATCCTCAATCCTCAATCCTCAATGTTCAATCCGCAATACCCAATGCTCAATCTTCAATCCTCAATCCTCTATCCTCAATCCTCAGTCCTCAAACCTCAATTCTGAATCCTCAATACTCAATCTTGAATCCTCAATCCTCAGTCCTCAAACCTCAATTCTGAATCCTCAATACACAATCTTCAATCATCAATCCTCAGTCCTCAATACTCAGCCATCAATCGTCAATTCTCAATACTCAATAGAATATCCTGAATTCTCAGGATTCAATACTCAAACCTTCAATCCTCAACCCTCAGCCGTCATGCTCCATCCTCAATCCTCAATCCTTAATCCTCAATCTTCAATCCTCAATCCTCAATCCTCAATCCTCAATCTTCAATCCTCAGTCCCCAATGCTCAGTCTTTTATCCTCAATCCTCGATCCACAATCCTCAATCCTCAATCTTCAATCCTCAATACTCAATCTTCAATCCTCAATCCTCAATCCTCAATTCTCAATCCTCAACCCTCAGTCATCAATACTCAATCTTCAATCCTCAATACTCAATCCTCAATACTCAATCCTCAATCCTCAATGTTCAATCCGCAATACCCAATGCTCAATCTTCAATCCTCAATCCTCTATCCTCAATCCTCAGTCCTCAAACCTCAATTCTGAATCTTCAATACTCAATCTTCAATCCTCAATCCTCAGTCCTCAAACCTCAATTCTGAATCCTCAATACACAATCTTCAATCATCAATCCTCAGTCCTCAATACTCAGCCATCAATCGTCAATTCTCAATACTCAATAGAATATCCTGAATTCTCAGGATTCAATACTCAAACCTTCAATCCTCAACCCTCAGCCCTCATGCTCCATCCTCAATCCTCAATCCTTAATCCTCAATCTTCAATCCTCAATACTCAATCTTCAATCCTCAATCTCCATTCCTCAATCCTCAATCCTCAATCCTCAGTCATCAATACTCAATCTTCAATACTCGATCGTCAATCCTCAATCCTCAATCCTCAATCCTCAATCCTCAATCCTCAATCCTCAGACATCAAACATCAATACTCAACCGTCAGTCCTCGTCCTCAATCCACAACACTCAATCCTCAATCCTCAATCTTCAATCATCAATCCCCAATCTTCAATACTCAATCCTCAATCCTCAATCCTCAATCCTCAATCCTCAATCCTCAATCGTCAATTCTCAGTCCCCAATGCTCAGTCTTTTATCCTCAATCCTCTATCTTCAATCCTCAATACTCAATCTTCAATCCTCAATCCTCAATCCTCAATCTTCAATTCTCAATCCTCAATCCTCAATCCTCAGACCTCAAACATCAATCCTCAACCCTCAGTCCTCGTCCTCAATCCACAACCCTCAATCCTCAATCCTCAATCTTCAATCATCAATACCCAATCCTCTGTCCTCAATGCTCAGCCATCAATCGTCAATTCTCAATACTCAATAGAATATCCTGAATTCTCAGGATTCAATACTCAAACCTTCAATCCTCAACCCTCAGCCCTCATCCTCCATCCTCAATCCTCAATCCTTAATACTCAATCTTCAGTCCTCAATACTCAATCTTCAATCCTCAATCCTCAATCCTCAATCCTCAGTCATCAATACTCAATCTTCAATACTCGATCCTGAATTCTCAATCCCCAATCCTGAATCCTCAATCCTCAATCCTCAATCCTCATTCCTCAATCCTCAATCCTCAATCCTCAGACCTCAAACATCAATACTCAACCCTCAGTCCTCGTCCTCAATCACCAACACTCAATCCTCAATCCTCAATCTTCAATCATCAATACTCAATCTTCAATACTCAATCCTCAATCCTCAATCCTCAATCCTCAATCCTCAATCCTCAATCTTCAATCCTCAGTCCCCAATGCTCAGTCTTTTATCCTCAATCCTCGATCCACAATCCTCAATCCTCAATCTTCAATCCTCAATACTAAATCTTCAATCATCAATCCTCAATCCTCAATTCTCAATCCTCAACACTCAGTCATCAATACTCAATCTTCAATCCTCAATACTCAATCCTCAATCCTCAATCCTCAATCCTCAATCCTCAATGTTCTATCCGCAATACCCAATGCTCAATCATCAATCCTCAATCCTCTATCCTCAATCCTCAGTCCTCAAACCTCAATTCTGAATCCTCAATACTCAATATTCAATCCTCAATCCTCAGTCCTCAAACCTCAATTCTGAATCCTCAATACACAATCTTCAATCATCAATCCTCAGTCCTCAATACTCAGCCATCAATCGTCAATTCTCAATACTCAATAGAATATCCTGAATTCTCAGGATTCAATACTCAAACCTTCAATCCTCAACCCTCAGCCGTCATGCTCCATCCTCAATCCTCAATCCTTAATCCTCAATCTTCAATCCTCAATACTCAATCTTCAATCCTCAATCTCCATTCCTCAATCCTCAATACTCAATCCTCAGTCATCAATACTCAATCTTCAATACTCGATCGTCAATCCTCAATCCTCAATCCTCAATCCTCAATCCTCAATCCTCAATCCTCAGACCTCAAACATCAATACTCAACCCTCAGTCCTCGTCCTCAATCCACAACACTCTATCCTCAATCCTCAATCTTCAATCATCAATCCCCAATCTTCAATACTCAATCCTCAATCCTCAATCCTCAATCCTCAATCCTCAATCCTCAATCCTCAATCCTCAATCTTCAATGCTCAATACTCAATCTTCAATCCTCAATCGTCAATCCTCAATCCTCAATCCTCAATCCTCAATCCACAATACTCTATCTTCAATCCTCAATACTCAGTCTTCAATCCTCAATCCTCAATCCTCAATCCTCAATCCTCATTCTTCAATCCTCAATACCCAATCCTCAATCTTCAATCCTCAATCCTCAATCTTCAATTCTCAATCCTCAATCCTCATTCCTCAATTCTCAATCCTCAATCCTCATACCTCAAACATCAATACTCAACCCTCAGTCCTCGTCCTCAATCCACAACACTCAATCCTCAATCCTCAATCTTCAATCATCAATACCCAATCCTCTGTCCTCAATGCTCAGCCATCAATCGTCAATTCTCAATACTCAATAGAATATCCTGAATTCTCAGGATTCAATACCCAAACCTTCAATCCTCAACCCTCAGCCCTCATCCTCCATCCTCAATCCTCAATCCTTAATACTCAATCTTCAATCCTCAATACTCAATCTTCAATCCTCAATCTTCATTCCTCAATCCTCAATCCTCAATCCTCAGTCATCAATACTCAATCTTCAATACTCGATCCTGAATTCCCAATCCCCAATCCTGAATCCTCAATCCTCAATCCTCAATCCTCATTCCTCAATCCTCAATCCTCAATCCTCAGACCTCAAACATCAATACTCGACCCTCAGTCTTCGTCCTCAATCACCAACACTCAATCCTCAATCCTCAATCTTCAATCATCAATACTCAATCTTCAATACTCAATCCTCAATCCCCAATCCTCAATCCTCAATCCTCAATCCTCAATCTTCAATCCTCAGTCCCCAATGCTCAGTCTTTTATCCTCAATCCTCGATCCACAATCCTCAATCCTCAATCTTCAATCCTCAATACTAAATCTTCAATCATCAATCCTCAATCCTCAATTCTCAATCCTCAACCCTCAGTCATCAATACTCAATCTTCAATCCTCAATACTCAATCCTCAATCCTCAATCCTCAATCCTCAATGTTCAATCCGCAATACCCAATGCTCAATCTTCAATCCTCAATCCTCTATCCTCAATCCTCAGTCCTCAAACCTCAATTCTGAATCCTCAATACTCAATCTTGAATCCTCAATCCTCAGTCCTCAAACCTCAATTCTGAATCCTCAATACACAATCTTCAATCATCAATCCTCAGTCCTCAATACTCAGCCATCAATCGTCAATTCTCAATACTCAATAGAATATCCTGAATTCTCAGGATTCAATACTCAAACCTTCAATCCTCAACCCTCAGCCGTCATGCTCCATCCTCAATCCTCAATCCTTAATCCTCTATCTTCAATCCTCAATCCTCAATCCTCAATCCTCAATCTTCAATCCTCAGTCCCCAATGCTCAGTCTTTTATCCTCAATCCTCGATCCACAATCCTCAATCCTCAATCTTCAATCCTCAATACTCAATCTTCAATCCTCAATCCTCAATCCTCAATTCTCAATCCTCAACCCTCAGTCATCAATACTCAATCTTCAATCCTCAATACTCAATCCTCAATCCTCAATCCTCAATCCTCAATGTTCAATCCGCAATAACCAATGCTCAATCTTCAATCCTCAATCCTCTATCCTCAATCCTCAGTCCTCAAACCTCAATTCTGAATCCTCAATACTCAATCTTCAATCCTCAATCCTCAGTCCTCAAACCTCAATTCTGAATCCTCAATACACAATCTTCAATCATCAATCCTCAGTCCTCAATACTCAGCCATCAATCGTCAATTCTCAATACTCAATAGAATATCCTGAATTCTCAGGATTCAATACTCAAACCTTCAATCCTCAACCCTCAGCCCTCATGCTCCATCCTCAATCCTCAATCCTTAATCCTCAATCTTCAATCCTCAATACTCAATCTTCAATCCTCAATCTCCATTCCTCAATCCTCAATCCTCAATCCTCAGTCATCAATACTCAATCTTCAATACTCGATCGTCAATCCTCAATCCTCAATCCTCAATCCTCAATCCTCAATCCTCAATCCTCAGACATCAAACATCAATACTCAACCGTCAGTCCTCGTCCTCAATCCACAACACTCAATCCTCAATCCTCAATCTTCAATCATCAATCCCCAATCTTCAATACTCAATCCTCAATCCTCAATCCTCAATCCTCAATCCTCAATCCTCAATCGTCAATTCTCAGTCCCCAATGCTCAGTCTTTTATCCTCAATCCTCTATCTTCAATCCTCAATACTCAATCTTCAATCCTCAATCCTCAATCTTCAATTCTCAATCCTCAATCCTCAATCCTCAGACCTCAAACATCAATCCTCAACCCTCAGTCCTCGTCCTCAATCCACAACCCTCAATCCTCAATCCTCAATCTTCAATCATCAATACCCAATCCTCTGTCCTCAATGCTCAGCCATCAATCGTCAATTCTCAATACTCAATAGAATATCCTGAATTCTCAGGATTCAATACTCAAACCTTCAATCCTCAACCCTCAGCCCTCATCCTCCATCCTCAATCCTCAATCCTTAATACTCAATCTTCAGTCCTCAATACTCAATCTTCAATCCTCAATCCTCAATCCTCAATCCTCAGTCATCAATACTCAATCTTCAATACTCGATCCTGAATTCTCAATCCCCAATCCTGAATCCTCAATCCTCAATCCTCAATCCTCATTCCTCAATCCTCAATCCTCAATCCTCAGACCTCAAACATCAATACTCAACCCTCAGTCCTCGTCCTCAATCACCAACACTCAATCCTCAATCCTCAATCTTCAATCATCAATACTCAATCTTCAATACTCAATCCTCAATCCTCAATCCTCAATCCTCAATCCTCAATCATCAATCTTCAATCCTCAGTCCCCAATGCTCAGTCTTTTATACTCAATCCTCGATCCACAATCCTCAATCCTCAATCTTCAATCCTCAATACTAAATCTTCAATCATCAATCCTCAATCCTCAATTCTCAATCCTCAACACTCAGTCATCAATACTCAATCTTCAATCCTCAATACTCAATCCTCAATCCTCAATCCTCAATCCTCAATCCTCAATGTTCTATCCGCAATACCCAATGCTCAATCTTCAATCCTCAATCCTCTATCCTCAATCCTCAGTCCTCAAACCTCAATTCTGAATCCTCAATACTCAATATTCAATCCTCAATCCTCAGTCCTCAAACCTCAATTCTGAATCCTCAATACACAATCTTCAATCATCAATCCTCAGTCCTCAATACTCAGCCATCAATCGTCAATTCTCAATACTCAATAGAATATCCTGAATTCTCAGGATTCAATACTCAAACCTTCAATCCTCAACCCTCAGCCGTCATGCTCCATCCTCAATCCTCAATCCTTAATCCTCAATCTTCAATCCTCAATACTCAATCTTCAATCCTCAATCTCCATTCCTCAATCCTCAATCCTCAATCCTCAGTCATCAATACTCAATCTTCAATACTCGATCGTCAATCCTCAATCCTCAATCCTCAATCCTCAATCCTCAATCCTCAATCCTCAGACCTCAAACATCAATACTCAACCCTCAGTCCTCGTCCTCAATCCACAACACTCTATCCTCAATCCTCAATCTTCAATCATCAATCCCCAATCTTCAATACTCAATCCTCAATCCTCAATCCTCAATCCTCAATCCTCAATCCTCAATCCTCAATCCTCAATCTTCAATGCTCAATACTCAATCTTCAATCCTCAATCGTCAATCCTCAATCCTCAATCCTCAATCCTCAATCCACAATACTCTATCTTCAATCCTCAATACTCAGTCTTCAATCCTCAATCCTCAATCCTCAATCCTCAATCCTCATTCTTCAATCCTCAATACCCAATCCTCAATCTTCAATCCTCAATCCTCAATCTTCAATTCTCAATCCTCAATCCTCATTCCTCAATTCTCAATCCTCAATCCTCATACCTCAAACATCAATACTCAACCCTCAGTCCTCGTCCTCAATCCACAACACTCAATCCTCAATCCTCAATCTTCAATCATCAATACCCAATCCTCTGTCCTCAATGCTCAGCCATCAATCGTCAATTCTCAATACTCAATAGAATATCCTGAATTCTCAGGATTCAATACCCAAACCTTCAATCCTCAACCCTCAGCCCTCATCCTCCATCCTCAATCCTCAATCCTTAATACTCAATCTTCAATCCTCAATACTCAATCTTCAATCCTCAATCTTCATTCCTCAATCCTCAATCCTCAATCCTCAGTCATCAATACTCAATCTTCAATACTCGATCCTGAATTCCCAATCCCCAATCCTGAATCCTCAATCCTCAATCCTCAATCCTCATTCCTCAATCCTCAATCCTCAATCCTCAGACCTCAAACATCAATACTCGACCCTCAGTCTTCGTCCTCAATCACCAACACTCAATCCTCAATCCTCAATCTTCAATCATCAATACTCAATCTTCAATACTCAATCCTCAATCCCCAATCCTCAATCCTCAATCCTCAATCCTCAATCTTCAATCCTCAGTCCCCAATGCTCAGTCTTTTATCCTCAATCCTCGATCCACAATCCTCAATCCTCAATCTTCAATCCTCAATACTAAATCTTCAATCATAAATCCTCAATCCTCAATTCTCAATCCTCAACCCTCAGTCATTAATACTCAATCTTCAATCCTCAATACTCAATCCTCAATCCTCAATCCTCAATCCTCAATGTTCAATCCGCAATACCCAATGCTCAATCTTCAATCCTCAATCCTCTATCCTCAATCCTCAGTCCTCAAACCTCAATTCTGAATCCTCAATACTCAATCTTGAATCCTCAATCCTCAGTCCTCAAACCTCAATTCTGAATCCTCAATACACAATCTTCAATCATCAATCCTCAGTCCTCAATACTCAGCCATCAATCGTCAATTCTCAATACTCAATAGAATATCCTGAATTCTCAGGATTCAATACTCAAACCTTCAATCCTCAACCCTCAGCCGTCATGCTCCATCCTCAATCCTCAATCCTTAATCCTCAATCTTCAATCCTCAATACTCAATCTTCAATCCTCAATCCTCAATCCTCAATCCTCAATCCTCAATCCTCAATCCTCAATCCTCAGTCATCAAACATCAATACTCAACCGTCAGTCCTCGTCCTCAATCCACAACACTCAATCCTCAATCCTCAATCTTCAATCATCAATCCCCAATCTTCAATACTCAATCCTCAATCCTCAATCCTCAATCCTCAATCCTCAATCCTCAATCGTCAATTCTCAGTCCCCAATGCTCAGTCTTTTATCCTCAATCCTCTATCTTCAATCCTCAATACTCAATCTTCAATCCTCAATCCTCAATCCTCAATCGTCAATCCTCATTCCTCAATCCTCAATACCCAATCCTCAATCTTCAATCCTCAATCCTCAATCTTCAATTCTCAATCCTCAATCCTCAATCCTCAGACCTCAAACATCAATCCTCAACCCTCAGTCCTCGTCCTCAATCCACAACCCTCAATCCTCAATCCTCAATCTTCAATCATCAATACCCAATCCTCTGTCCTCAATGCTCAGCCATCAATCGTCAATTCTCAATACTCAATAGAATATCCTGAATTCTCAGGATTCAATACTCAAACCTTCAATCCTCAACCCTCAGCCCTCATCCTCCATCCTCAATCCTCAATCCTTAATACTCAATCTTCAATCCTCAATACTCAATCTTCAATCCTCAATCTTCATTCCTCAATCCTCAATCCTCAATCCTCAGTCATCAATACTCAATCTTCAATACTCGATCCTGAATTCTCAATCCCCAATCCTGAATCCTCAATCCTCAATCCTCAATCCTCATTCCTCAATTCTCAATCCTCAATCCTCATACCTCAGACATCACTACTCAACCCTCAGTCCTCGTCCTCAATCCACAACACTCAATCCTCAATCCTCAATCTTCAATCATCAATACTCAATCTTCAATCCTCAATCCTCAATCCTCAATCCTCAATCCTCAATCCTCAATCCTCAATCCTCAATCCTCATTCCTCAATCCTCAATCCTCAATCCTCATACCTCAAACATCAATACTCAACCCTCAGTCCTCGTCCTCAATCCACAACACTCAATCCTCAATCCTCAATCTTCAATCATCAATACCCAATCCTCTGCCCTCAATACTCAGCCATCAATCGTCAATTCTCAATACTCAATAGAATATCCTGAATTCTCAGGATTCAGTACTCAAACCTTCAATCCTCAACCCTCAGCCCTCATCCTCCATCCGCAATCCTCAATCCTTAATCCTCAATCTTCAATCCTCAATACTCAATCTTCAATCCTCAATATTCATTCCTCAATCCTCAATCCTCAATCCTCAGTCATCAATACTCAATCTTCAATACTCGATCCTGAATCCTCAATCCCCAATCCTGAATCCTCAATCCTCAATCCTCAATCCTCATTCCTCAATCCTCAATGCTCAATCCTCAGACCTCAAACATCAATACTCATCCCTCAGTCCTCGTCCTCAATCAGCAACACTCAATCCTCAATCCTCAATCTTCAATCATCAATACTCAATCTTCAATACTCAATCCTCAATCCTCAATCCTCAATCCTCAATCCTCAATCCTCAATCTTCAATCCTCAGTCCCCAATGCTCAGTCTTTTATCCTCAATCCTCGATCCACAATCCTCAATCCTCAATCTTCAATCCTCAATACTAAATCTTCAATCATCAATCCTCAATCCTCAATTCTCAATCCTCAACACCCAGTCATCAATACTCAATCTTCAATCCTCAATACTCAATCCTCAATCCTCAATCCTCAATCCTCAATCCTCAATGTTCAATCCGCAATACCCAATGCTCAATCTTCAATCCTCAATCCTCTATCCTCAATCCTCAGTCCTCAAACCTCAATTCTGAATCCTCAATACTCAATATTCAATCCTCAATCCTCAGTCCTCAATCCTCAATTCTGAATCCTCAATACACAATCTTCAATCATCGATCCTCAGTCCTCAATACTCAGCCATCAATCGTCAATTCTCAATACTCAATAGAATATCCTGAATTCTCAGGATTCAATACTCAAACCTTCAATCCTCAACCCTCAGCCGTCATGCTCCATCCTCAATCCTCTATCCTTAATCCTCAATCTTCAATCCTCAATACTCAATCTTCAATCCTCAATCTCCATTCCTCAATCCTCAATCCTCAATCCTCAGTCATCAATACTCAATCTTCAATACTCGATCGTCAATCCTCAATCCTCAATCCTCAATCCTCAATCCTCAATCCTCAATCCTCAATCCTCAATCCTCAGACCTCAAACATCAATACTCAACCCTCAGTCATCGTCCTCAATCCACAACACTCTATCCTCAATCCTCAATATTCAATCCGCAATACCCAATGCTCAATCTTCAATCCTCAATCCTCTATCCTCAATCCTCAGTCCTCAAACCTCAATTCTGAATCCTCAATACTCAGTCTTCAATCCTCAATCCTCAGTCCTCAAACCTCAATTCTGAATCCTCAATACACAATCTTCAATCATCAATCCTCAGTCCTCAATACTCAGCCATCAATCGTCAATTCTCAATACTCAATAGAATATCCTGAATTCTCAGGATTCAATACTCAAACCTTCAATCCTCAACCCTCAGCCCTCATGCTCCATCCTCAATCCTCAATCCTTAATCCTCAATCTTCAATCCTCAATACTCAATCTTCAATCCTCAATGTCCATTCCTCAATCCTCAATCCTCAATCCTCAGTCATCAATACTCAATCTTCAATACTCGATCGTCAATCCTCAATCCTCAATCCTCAATCCTCAATCCTCAATCCTCAATCCTCAGACCTCAAACATCAATACTCAACCCTCAGTCCTCGTCCTCAATCCACAACACTCTATCCTCAATCCTCAATCTTCAATCATCAATCCCCAATCTTCAATACTCAATCCTCAATCCTCAATCCTCAATCCTCAATCCTCAATCCTCAATCCTCAATCCTCAATCCTCAATCTTCAATCCTCAATACTCAATCTTCAATCCTCAATCGTCAATCCTCAATCCTCAATCCTCAATCCTCAATCCTCAATCCACAATCCTCTATCTTCAATCCTCAATACTCAGTCTTCAATCCTCAATCCTCAATCCTCAATCCTCAATCCTCAATCCTCATTCTTCAAACCTCAATACCCAATCCTCAATCTTCAATCCTCAATCCTCAATCCTAAATCATCAACTCTCAATCCTCAATCCTCAGTCCTCAGTCCTCAAACCTCAATCCTCAACCCTCAGCCCTCATCCTCAATCCTCAATCCTCAATCCTCAATCCTCAATCCTGAGTCTTCAATCCTCAATACTCAATCTTCAATCCTCAATCCTCAGTCCTCAAACCCCAATTCTGAATCCTCAATTCTGAATCCTCAATCTTCAGCCCTCAGTCCTCAACAATCAGTTGTTAATCCTCAATCCTCAATAGAATTTCATCAACTCACAGTTTTCAATACTCAATACCCAATCTGCAATCTTCAAATCTCTATCCACAAAGATCAATTCTCATCACTCAACCCTTAACACTCCGTCCGCAATCCTCAATATTCAATCCTCAATCCTCAATCCTCAATCCTCAATCCTCAACATTCAATCCTCAATACTCAATCTTCAATCCTCAATCCTCAGTCCTCAAACCTCAATTCTGAATCCTCAATACTCAATCTTCATTCCTCAATACTCATTCCTCAATACTGAACCATCAATACTCAATTCTCAATACTCAGTAAAATATCCTGAATTCTCAGGTTTCAATACTCAAACCTCAATACTCAATTCTCAGCCCTCATCCTCCATCCTCAATCCTCAATCCTTAATCCTCAGTCTTCAATCCTCAACACTCAATCTTCAATCCTCAATCCTCAATCCTCAATCCTCAATCCTCATTCCTCAATTCTCAATCCTCAATCCTCATACCTCAAACATCACTACTCAACCCTCAGTCCTCGTCCTCAATCCACAACACTCAATCCTCAATCCTCAATCTTCAATCATCAATACTCAATCTTCAATCCTCAATCCTCAATCCTCAATCCTCAATCCTCAATCCTCAATCCTCAATCCTCAATCCTCATTCCTCAATCCTC
This sequence comes from Calliopsis andreniformis, assembly GCF_051401765.1. Lineage (NCBI taxonomy): Eukaryota > Metazoa > Arthropoda > Insecta > Hymenoptera > Andrenidae > Calliopsis > Calliopsis andreniformis. The sequence continues at coordinate 741,623 of NW_027480437.1, read as the reverse complement.
AATCCTCAATCCTCATACCTCAAACATCAATACTCAACCCTCAGTCCTCGTCCTCAATCCACAACACTCAATCCTCAATCCTCAATCTTCAATCATCAATACCCAATCCTCTGCTCTCAATACTCAGCCATCAATCGTCAATTCTCAATACTCAATAGAATATCCTGAATTCTCAGGATTCAGTACTCAAACCTTCAATCCTCAACCCTCAGCCCTCATCCTCCATCCGCAATCCTCAATCCTTAATCCTCAATCTTCAATCCTCAATACTCAATCTTCAATCCTCAATATTCATTCCTCAATCCTCAATCCTCAATCCTCAGTCATCAATACTCAATCTTCAATACTCGATCCTGAATCCTCAATCCCCAATCCTGAATCCTCAATCCTCAATCCTCAATCCTCATTCCTCAATCCTCAATGCTCAATCCTCAGACCTCAAACATCAATACTCATCCCTCAGTCCTCGTCCTCAATCACCAACACTCAATCCTCAATCCTCAATCTTCAATCATCAATACTCAATCTTCAATACTCAATCCTCAATCCTCAATCCTCAATCCTCAATCCTCAATCCTCAATCTTCAATCCTCAGTCCCCAATGCTCAGTCTTTTATCCTCAATCCTCGATCCACAATCCTCAATCCTCAATCTTCAATCCTCAATACTCAATCATCAATCCTCAATCCTCAATCCTCAATTCTCAATCCACAACCCTCAGTCATCAATACTCAATCTTCAATCCTCAATACTCAATCCTCAATCCTCAATCCTCAATCCTCAATGTTCAATCCGCAATACCCAATGCTCAATCTTCAATCCTCAATCCTCTATCCTCAATCCTCAGTCCTCAAACCTCAATTCTGAATCCTCAATACTCAATCTTCAATCCTCAATCCTCAGTCCTCAAACCTCAATTCTGAATCCTCAATACACAATCGTCAATCATCAATCCTCAGTCCTCAATACTCAGCCATCAATCGTCAATTCTCAATACTCAATAGAATATCCTGAGTTCTCAGGATTCAATACTCAAACCTTCAATCCTCAACCCTCAGCCCTCATGCTCCATCCTCAATCCTCAATCCTTAATCCTCAATCTTCAATCCTCAATACTCAATCTTCAATCCTCAATCTCCATTCCTCAATCCTCAATCCTCAATCCTCAGTCATCAATACTCAATCTTCAATACTCGATCGTCAATCCTCAATCCTCAATCCTCAATCCTCAATCCTCAATCCTCAATCCTCAGACATCAAACATCAATACTCAACCGTCAGTCCTCGTCCTCAATCCACAACACTCAATCCTCAATCCTCAATCTTCAATCATCAATCCCCAATCTTCAATACTCAATCCTCAATCCTCAATCCTCAATCCTCAATCCTCAATCCTCAATCGTCAATTCTCAGTCCCCAATGCTCAGTCTTTTATCCTCAATCCTCTATCTTCAATCCTCAATACTCAATCTTCAATCCTCAATCCTCAATCCTCAATCGTCAATCCTCATTCCTCAATCCTCAATACCCAATCCTCAATCTTCAATCCTCAATCCTCAATCTTCAATTCTCAATAATCAATCCTCAATCCTCAGACCTCAAACATCAATCCTCAACCCTCAGTCCTCGTCCTCAATCCACAACCCTCAATCCTCAATCCTCAATCTTCAATCATCAATACCCAATCCTCTGTCCTCAATGCTCAGCCATCAATCGTCAATTCTCAATACTCAATAGAATATCCTGAATTCTCAGGATTCAATACTCAAACCTTCAATCCTCAACCCTCAGCCCTCATCCTCCATCCTCAATCCTCAATCCTTAATACTCAATCTTCAATCCTCAATACTCAATCTTCAATCCTCAATCTTCATTCCTCAATCCTCAATCCTCAATCCTCAGTCATCAATACTCAATCTTCAATACTCGATCCTGAATTCTCAATCCCCAATCCTGAATCCTCAATCCGCAATCCTCAATCCTCATTCCTCAATCCTCAATCCTCAATCCTCAGACCTCAAACATCAATACTCAACCCTCAGTCCTCGTCCTCAATCACCAACACTCAATCCTCAATCCTCAATCTTCAATCATCAATACTCAATCTTCAATACTCAATCCTCAATCCTCAATCCTCAATCCTCAATCCTCAATCCTCAATCTTCAATCCTCAGTCCCCAATGCTCAGTCTTTTATCCTCAATCCTCGATCCACAATCCTCAATCCTCAATCTTCAATCCTCAATACTAAATCTTCAATCATCAATCCTCAATCCTCAATTCTCAATCCTCAACACTCAGTCATCAATACCCAATCTTCAATCCTCAATACTCAATCCTCAATCCTCAATCCTCAATCCTCAATCCTCAATGTTCAATCCGCAATACCCAATGCTCAATCTTCAATCCTCAATCCTCAATCCTCAATCCTCAATCTTCAACATTCAATCCTCAATACTCAATCTTCAATCCTCAATCCTCAATCCTCAATCCTCAACCCTCAATCCTTAATCCTCAGTCTTCAATCCTCAACACTCAATCTTCAATCCTCAATCCTCAATCCTCAATCCTCAATCCTCATTCCTCAATTCTCAATCCTCAATCCTCATACCTCAAACATCACTACTCAACCCTCAGTCCTCGTCCTCAATCCACAACACTCAATCCTCAATCCTCAATCTTCAATCATCAATACTCAATCTTCAATCCTCAATCCTCAATCCTCAATCCTCAACCCTCAATCCTGAATCCTCAATCTTCAATCCTCAATACTCAATCTTCAATCCTCAATCCTCAATCCTCAATCCTCAATCCTCAATCCTCAATCCTCAAGCCTCAGTCATCAATACTCAATCTTCAATCCTCAATACTCAATCCTCAATCCTCAATCCTCAATCCTCAATGTTCAATCCGCAATACCCAATGCTCAATCTTCAATCCTCAATCCTCTATCCTCAATCCTCAGTCCTCAAACCTCAATTCTGAATCCTCAATACTCAATCTTCAATCCTCAATCCTCAGTCCTCAAACCTCAATTCTGAATCCTCAATACACAATCTTCAATCATCAATCCTCAGTCCTCAATACTCAGCCATCAATCGTCAATTCTCAATACTCAATAGAATATCCTGAATTCTCAGGATTCAATACTCAAACCTTCAATCCTCAACCCTCAGCCCTCATGCTCCATCCTCAATCCTCAATCCTTAATCCTCAATCTTCAATCCTCAATACTCAATCTTCAATCCTCAATGTCCACTCCTCAATCCTCAATCCTCAATCCTCAGTCATCAATACTCAATCTTCAATACTCGATCGTCAATCCTCAATCCTCAATCCTCAATCCTCAATCCTCAATCCTCAATCCTCAGACCTCAAACATCAATACTCAACCCTCAGTCCTCGTCCTCAATCCACAACACTCTATCCTCAATCCTCAATCTTCAATCATCAATCCCCAATCTACAATACTCAATCCTCAATCCTCAATCCTCAATCCTCAATCCTCAATCCTCAATCCTCATTCCTCAATCTTCAATCCTCAATACTCAATCTTCAATCCTCAATCGTCAATCCTCAATCCTCAATCCTCAATCCTCAATCCACAATCCTCTATCTTCAATCCTCAATACTCAGTCTTCAATCCTCAATCCTCAATCCTCAATCCTCAATCCTCATTCTTCAATCCTCAATACCCAATCCTCAATCTTCAATCCTCAATCCTCAATCTTCAATTCTCAATCCTCAATCCTCATTCCTCAATTCTCAATCCTCAATCCTCATACCTCAAACATCAATACTCAACCCTCAGTCCTCGTCCTCAATCCACAACCCTCAATCCTCAATACTCAATCTTCAATCCTCAATACTCAATCCTCAATCCTCAATCCTCAATCGTCAATGTTCAATCCGCAATACCCAATGCTCAATCTTCAATCCTCAATCCTCTATCCTCAATCCTCAGTACTCAAACCTCAATTCTGAATCCTCAATACTCGATCTTCAATCCTCAATCCTCAGTCCTCAAACATCAATTCTGAATCCTCAATACTCAATCTTCAATCCTCAATCCTCAGTCCTCAATACTCAGCCAACAGTCGTCAATCCTCAATACTCAATAGAATATCCTCAATTCTCAGAGTTCAATACTCAAACCTTCTATCCTCAACCCTCAGCCCTCATCCTCCATCCTCAATCCTCAATCCTTAATCCTCAATCTTCAATCCTCAATCCTCATTCTTCTATCCTCAAACCCAATCCTCAATCTTCAATCCTCAATCCTCAATCTTCAATTCTCAATCCTCAATCCTCAATCCTCAGACCTCAAACATCAATCCTCAACCCACAGTCCTCGTCCTCAATCCACAACCCTCAATCCTCAATCCTCAATCTTCAATCATCAATATTCAATCTCGAATCCTCAATCCTCAATCCTCAATGTTCAATCCTCAATACCCAATCTACAATCTTCAATCCTCAATCCTCAATCCTAAATCCTCAATCCTCAATCCTCAATACTCAGTCCTCAAACCTCAAACATCAATACTCAACCCTCAGTCCTCGTCCTCAATCCACAACACTCAATCCTCAATCCTCAATCTTCAATCATCAATACCCAATCCTCTGTCCTCAATGCTCAGCCATCAATCGTCAATTCTCAATACTCAATAGAATATCCTGAATTCTCAGGATTCAATACTCAAACCTTCAATCCTCAACCCTCAGCCCTCATCCTCCATCCTCAATCCTAAATCCTTAATACTCAATCTTCAATCCTCAATACTCAATCTTCAATCCTCAATCTTCATTCCTCAATCCTCAATCCTCAATCCTCAGTCATCAATACTCAATCTTCAATACTCGATCCTGAATTCTCAATCCCCAATCCTGAATCCTCAATCCTCAATCCTCAATCCTCATTCCTCAATCCTCAATCCTCAATCCTCAGACCTCAAACATCAATACTCGACCCTCAGTCCTCGTCCTCAATCACCAACACTCAATCCTCAATCCTCAATCTTCAATCATCAATACTCAATCTTCAATACTCAATCCTCAATCCTCAATCCTCAATCCTCAATCCTCAATCCTCAATCTTCAATCCTCAGTCCCCAATGCTCAGTCTTTTATCCTCAATCCTCGATCCACAATCCTCAATCCTCAATCTTCAATCCTCAATACTAAATCTTCAATCATCAATCCTCAATCCTCAATTCTCAATCCTCAACCCTCAGTCATCAATACTCAATCTTCAATCCTCAATACTCAATCCTCAATCCTCAATCCTCAATCCTCAATGTTCAATCCGCAATACCCAGTGCTCAATCTTCAATCCTCAATCCTCTATCCTCAATCCTCAGTCCTCAAACCTCAATTCTGAATCCTCAATACTCAATCTTCAATCCTCAATCCTCAGTCCTCAAACCTCAATTCTGAATCCTCAATACACAATCTTCAATCATCAATCCTCAGTCCTCAATACTCAGCCATCAATCGTCAATTCTCAATACTCAATAGAATATCCTGAATTCTCAGGATTCAATACTCAAACCTTCAATCCTCAACACTCAGCCGTCATGCTCCATCCTCAATCCTCAATCCTTAATCCTCAATCTTCAATCCTCAATACTCAATCTTCAATCCTCAATCTCCATTCCTCAATCCTCAATCCTCAATCCTCAGTCATCAATACTCAATCTTCAATACTCGATCGTCAATCCTCAATCATCAATCCTCAATCCTCAATCCTCAATCCTCAATCCTCAATCCTCAGACCTCAAACATCAATACTCAACCCTCAGTCCTCGTCCTCAATCCACAACACTCTATCCTCAATCCTCAATCTTCAATCATCAATCCCCAATCTTCAATACTCAATCCTCAATTCTCAATCCTCAACCCTCAGTCATCAATACTCAATCTTCAATCCTCAATACTCAATCCTCAATCCTCAATCCTCAATCCTCAATGTTCAATCCGCAATACCCAATGCTCAATCTTCAATCCTCAATCCTCTATCCTCAATCCTCAGTCCTCAAACCTCAATTCTGAATCCTCAATACTCAATCTTCAATCCTCAATCCTCAGTCCTCAAACCTCAATTCTGAATCCTCAATACACAATCTTCAATCATCAATCCTCAGTCCTCAATACTCAGCCATCAAACGTCAATTCTCAATACTCAATAGAATATCCTGAATTCTCAGGATTCAATACTCAAACCTTCAATCCTCAACCCTCAGCCCTCATGCTCCATCCTCAATCCTCAATCCTTAATCCTCAATCTTCAATCCTCAATACTCAATCTTCAATCCTCAATGTCCATTCCTCAATCCTCAATCCTCAATCCTCAGTCATCAATACTCAATCTTCAATACTCGATCGTCAATCCTCAATCCTCAATCCTCAATCCTCAATCCTCAATCCTCAATCCTCAGCCCTCAAACATCAATACTCAACCCTCAGTCCTCGTCCTCAATCCACAACACTCTATCCTCAATCCTCAATCTTCAATCATCAATCCCCAATCTTCAATACTCAATCCTCAATCCTCAATTCTCAATCCTCAATCCTCAATCCTCAATCCTCAATCCTCAACCTTCAATCCTCAATACTCAATCTTCAATCCTCAATCGTCAATCCTCAATCCTCAATCCTCAATCCTCAATCCTCAATCCACAATCCTCTATCTTCAATCCTCAATACTCAGTCTTCAATCCTCAATCCTCAATCCTCAATCCTCAATACTCATTCTTCAATCCTCAATACCCAATCCTCAGTCTTCAATCCTCAATCCTCAATCTTCAATTCTCAATCCTCAATCCTCAATCCTCAGACCTCAAACATCAATCCTCAACCTTCAGTCCTCGTCCTCAATCCTCAATCCTCAATCTTCAATCATCAATATTCAATCGTCAGTCCTCAATCCTCAATCCTCAATGTTCAATCCTCAATACCCAATCTGCAATCTTCAATCCTCAGTCCTCAATCCTAATCCTCAATCCACAATCCTCAATACTCAGTCCTCAAACCTCAATCCTGAATCCTCAATCCTGCATCCTCAATCTTCAGACCTCAGTCCTCAACAATCAGCTGCCAATTCTCAATCCTCAATAGAATATCATCAATTCACTGTTTTCAATACTCAATACTCAATCTGCAATCTTCAAATCTCTACCCACAAACATCAATTCTCATCACTCAACCCTCAACACTCGGTCCCCAATCCTCAATCTTCAATCCTCAATCCTCAATCCTCAATCCTCTATCCTCAATCTTCAATCCTCAATACTCGAACTTCAATCCTCAATCCTCAATCCTCAATGCTCAATTCTCAAACCTCAATCGTCAATCTTCAATCCTCAATACTCAATCTTCAATCCTCAATCCTCAATTCTCAATCCTCAATCCTCAATCCTCATTCTTCAAACCTCAATACCCAATCCTCAATCTTCAATCCTCAATCCTCAATCCTAAATCATCAACTCTCAATCCTCAATCCTCAGTCCTCAGTCCTCAAACCTCAATCCTCAACCCTCAGCCCTCATCCTCAATCCTCAATCCTCAATCCTCAATCCTCAATCCTCAATCCTGAGTCTTCAATCCTCAATCCTCAATCCTCAATCCTGAGTCTTCAATCCTCAATACTCAATCTTCAATCCTCAATCCTCAATCCTCAGTCATCAATACTCAATCTTCAATACTCGATCCTGAATCCTCAATCCCCAATCCTGAATCCTCAATCCTCAATCCTCAATCCTCATTCCTCAATCCTCAATGCTCAATCCTCAGACCTCAAACATCAATACTCATCCCTCAGTCCTCGTCCTCAATCACCAACACTCAATCCTCAATCCTCAATCTTCAATCATCAATACTCAATCTTCAATACTCAATCCTCAATCCTCAATCCTCAATCCTCAATCCTCAATCCTCAATGCTCAATCTTCAATCCTCAGTCCCCAATGCTCAGTCTTTTATCCTAAATCCTCGATCCACAATCCTCAATCCTCAATCTTCAATCCTCAATACTCAATCTTCAATCCTCAATCCTCAATCCTCAATTCTCAATCCTCAACCCTCAGTCATCAATACTCAATCTTCAATCCTCAATACTCAATCCTCAATCCTCAATCCTCAATCCTCAATGTTCAATCCGCAATACCCAATGCTCAATCTTCAATCCTCAATCCTCTATCCTCAATCCTCAGTCCTCAAACCTCAATTCTGAATCCTCAATACTCAATCTTCAATCCTCAATCCTCAGTCCTCAAACCTCAATTCTGAATCCTCAATACACAATCTTCAATCATCAATCCTCAGTCCTCAATACTCAGCCATCAATCGTCAATTCTCAATACTCAATAGAATATCCTGAATTCTCAGGATTCAATACTCAAACCTTCAATCCTCAACACTCAGCCGTCATGCTCCATCCTCAATCCTCAATCCTTAATCCTCAATCTTCAATCCTCAATACTCAATCTTCAATCCTCAATCTCCATTCCTCAATCCTCAATCCTCAATCCTCAGTCATCAATACTCAATCTTCAATACTCGATCGTCAATCCTCAATCATCAATCCTCAATCCTCAATCCTCAATCCTCAATCCTCAATCCTCAGACCTCAAACATCAATACTCAACCCTCAGTCCTCGTCCTCAATCCACAACACTCTATCCTCAATCCTCAATCTTCAATCATCAATCCCCAATCTTCAATACTCAATCCTCAATTCTCAATCCTCAACCCTCAGTCATCAATACTCAATCTTCAATCCTCAATACTCAATCCTCAATCCTCAATCCTCAATCCTCAATGTTCAATCCGCAATACCCAATGCTCAATCTTCAATCCTCAATCCTCTATCCTCAATCCTCAGTCCTCAAACCTCAATTCTGAATCCTCAATACTCAATCTTCAATCCTCAATCCTCAGTCCTCAAACCTCAATTCTGAATCCTCAATACACAATCTTCAATCATCAATCCTCAGTCCTCAATACTCAGCCATCAAACGTCAATTCTCAATACTCAATAGAATATCCTGAATTCTCAGGATTCAATACTCAAACCTTCAATCCTCAACCCTCAGCCCTCATGCTCCATCCTCAATCCTCAATCCTTAATCCTCAATCTTCAATCCTCAATACTCAATCTTCAATCCTCAATGTCCATTCCTCAATCCTCAATCCTCAATCCTCAGTCATCAATACTCAATCTTCAATACTCGATCGTCAATCCTCAATCCTCAATCCTCAATCCTCAATCCTCAATCCTCAATCCTCAGCCCTCAAACATCAATACTCAACCCTCAGTCCTCGTCCTCAATCCACAACACTCTATCCTCAATCCTCAATCTTCAATCATCAATCCCCAATCTTCAATACTCAATCCTCAATCCTCAATTCTCAATCCTCAATCCTCAATCCTCAATCCTCAATCCTCAACCTTCAATCCTCAATACTCAATCTTCAATCCTCAATCGTCAATCCTCAATCCTCAATCCTCAATCCTCAATCCTCAATCCACAATCCTCTATCTTCAATCCTCAATACTCAGTCTTCAATCCTCAATCCTCAATCCTCAATCCTCAATACTCATTCTTCAATCCTCAATACCCAATCCTCAGTCTTCAATCCTCAATCCTCAATCTTCAATTCTCAATCCTCAATCCTCAATCCTCAGACCTCAAACATCAATCCTCAACCTTCAGTCCTCGTCCTCAATCCTCAATCCTCAATCTTCAATCATCAATATTCAATCGTCAGTCCTCAATCCTCAATCCTCAATGTTCAATCCTCAATACCCAATCTGCAATCTTCAATCCTCAGTCCTCAATCCTCAATCCTCAATCCTCAATCCTCAATACTCAGTCCTCAAACCTCAATCCTGAATCCTCAATCCTGCATCCTCAATCTTCAGACCTCAGTCCTCAACAATCAGCTGCCAATTCTCAATCCTCAATAGAATATCATCAATTCACTGTTTTCAATACTCAATACTCAATCTGCAATCTTCAAATCTCTACCCACAAACATCAATTCTCATCACTCAACCCTCAACACTCGGTCCCCAATCCTCAATCTTCAATCCTCAATTCTCAATCCTCAATCCTCTATCCTCAATCTTCAATCCTCAATACTCGAACTTCAATCCTCAATCCTCAATCCTCAATGCTCAATTCTCAAACCTCAATCGTCAATCTTCAATCCTCAATACTCAATCTTCAATCCTCAATCCTCAATTCTCAATCCTCAATCCTCAATCCTCATTCTTCAAACCTCAATACCCAATCCTCAATCTTCAATCCTCAATCCTCAATCCTAAATCATCAACTCTCAATCCTCAATCCTCAGTCCTCAGTCCTCAAACCTCAATCCTCAACCCTCAGCCCTCATCCTCAATCCTCAATCCTCAATCCTCAATCCTCAATCCTCAATCCTGAGTCTTCAATCCTCAATCCTCAATCCTCAATCCTGAGTCTTCAATCCTCAATACTCAATCTTCAATCCTCAATCCTCAATCCTCAGTCATCAATACTCAATCTTCAATACTCGATCCTGAATCCTCAATCCCCAATCCTGAATCCTCAATCCTCAATCCTCAATCCTCATTCCTCAATCCTCAATGCTCAATCCTCAGACCTCAAACATCAATACTCATCCCTCAGTCCTCGTCCTCAATCACCAACACTCAATCCTCAATCCTCAATCTTCAATCATCAATACTCAATCTTCAATACTCAATCCTCAATCCTCAATCCTCAATCCTCAATCCTCAATCCTCAATGCTCAATCTTCAATCCTCAGTCCCCAATGCTCAGTCTTTTATCCTAAATCCTCGATCCACAATCCTCAATCCTCAATCTTCAATCCTCAATACTCAATCTTCAATCCTCAATCCTCAATCCTCAATTCTCAATCCTCAACCCTCAGTCATCAATACTCAATCTTCAATCCTCAATACTCAATCCTCAATCCTCAATCCTCAATCCTCAATGTTCAATCCGCAATACCCAATGCTCAATCTTCAATCCTCAATCCTCTATCCTCAATCCTCAGTCCTCAAACCTCAATTCTGAATCCTCAATACTCAATCTTCAATCCTCAATCCTCAGTCCTCAAACCTCAATTCTGAATCCTCAATACAGAATCTTCAATCATCAATCCTCAGTCCTCAATACTCAGCCATCAATCGTCAATTCTCAATACTCAATAGAATATCCTGAATTCTCAGGATTCAATACTCAAACCTTCAATCCTCAACCCTCAGCCCTCATGCTCCATCCTCAATCCTCAATCCTTAATCCTCAATCTTCAATCCTCAATACTCAATCTTCAATCCTCAATCTCCATTCCTCAATCCTCAATCCTCAATCCTCAGTCATCAATACTCAATCTTCAATACTCGATCGTCAATCCTCAATCCTCAATCCTCAATCCTCAATCCGCAATCCTCAATCCTCAATCCTCAATCGTCAATCCTCAGACCTCAAACATCAATCCTCAACCCTCAGTCCTCGTCCTCAATCCACAACCCTCAATCCTCAATCCTCAATCTTCAATCATCAATACCCAATCCTCTGTCCTCAATGCTCAGCCATCAATCGTCAATTCTCAATACTCAATAGAATATCCTGAATACTCAGGATTCAATACTCAAACCTTCAATCCTCAACCCTCAGCCCTCATCCTCCATCCTCAATCCTCAATCCTTAATACTCAATCTTCAATCCTCAATACTCAATCTTCAATCCTCAATCTTCATTCCTTAATCCTCAATCCTCAATCCTCAGTCATCAATACTCAATCTTCAATACTCGATCCTGAATTCTCAATCCCCAATCCTGAATCCTCAATCCTCAATCCTCAATCCTCATTCCTCAATCCTCAATCCTCAATCCTCAGACCTCAAACATCAATACTCAACCCTCAGTCCTCGTCCTCAATCACCAACACTCAATCCTCAATCCTCAATCTTCAATCATCAATACTCAATCTTCAATACTCAATCCTCAATCCTCAATCCTCAATCCTCAATCCTCAATCCTCAATCTTCAATCCTCAGTCCCCAATGCTCAGTCTTTTATCCTCAATCCTCGATCCACAATCCTCAATCCTCAACCTTCAATCCTCAATACTAAATCTTCAATCATCAATCCTCAATCCTCAATTCTCAATCCTCAACACTCAGTCGTCAATACTCAATCTTCAATCCTCAATACTCAATCCTCAATCCTCAATCCTCAATCCTCAATCCTCAATGTTCAATCCGCAATACCCAATGCTCAATCTTCAATCCTCAATCCTCTATCCTCAATCCTCAGTCCTCAAACCTCAATTCTGAATCCTCAATACTCAATCTTCAATCCTCAATCCTCAGTCCTCAAACCTCATTTCTGAATCCTCAATACACAATCTTCAATCATCAATCCTCAGTCCTCAATACTCAGCCATCAATCGTCAATTCTCAATACTCAATAGAATATCCTGAATTCTCAGGATTCAATACTCAAACCTTCAATCCTCAACCCTCAGCCGTCATGCTCCATCCTCAATCCTCAATCCTTAATCCTCAACCTTCAATCCTCAATACTCAATCTTCAATCCTCAATCTCCATTCCTCAATCCTCAATCCTCAATCCTCAGGCATCAATACTCAATCTTCAATACTCGATCGTCAATCCTCAATCCTCAATCCTCAATCCTCAATCCTCAATCCTCAATCCTCAATCCTCAGACATCAAACATCAATACTCAACCCTCAGTCCTCGTCCTCAATCCACAACACTCTATTCTCAATCCTCAATCTTCAATCATCAATCCCCAATCTTCAATACTCAATCCTCAATTCTCAATCCTCAACCCTGACTCATCAATACTCAATCTTCAATCCTCAATACTCAATCCTCAATCCTCAATCCTCAATCCTCAATGTTCAATCCGCAATACCCAATGCTCAATCTTCAATCCTCAATCCTCTATCCTCAATCCTCAGTCCTCAACCCTCAATTCTGAATCCTCAATACTCAATCTTCAATCCTCAATCCTCAGTCCTCAAACCTCAATTCAGAATCCTCAATACACAATCTTCAATCATCAATCCTCAGTCCTCAATACTCAGCCATCAATCGTCAATTCTCAATACTCAATAGAATATCCTGAATTCTCAGGATTCAATACTCAAACCTTCAATCCTCAACCCTCAGCCCTCATGCTCCATCCTCAATCCTCAATCCTTAATCCTCAATCTTCAATCCTCAATACTCAATCTTCAATCCTCAATCTCCATTCCTCAATCCTCAATCCTCAATTCTCAGTCATCAATACTCAATCTTCAATACTCGATCGTCAATCCTCAATCCTCAATCCTCAATCCTCAATCCTTCATCCTCAATCCTCAGACATCAAACATCAATACTCAACCGTCAGTCCTCGTCCTCAATCCACAACACTCAATCCTCAATCCTCAATCTTCAATCATCAATCCCCAATCTTCAATACTCAATCCTCAATCCTCAATCCTCAATCCTCAATCCTCAATCCTCAATCGTCAATTCTCAGTCCCCAATGCTCAGTCTTTTATCCTCAATCCTCTATCTTCAATCCTCAATACTCAATCTTCAATCCTCAATCCTCAATCCTCAATCGTCAATCCTCATTCCTCAATCCTCAATACCCAATCCTCAATCTTCAATCCTCAATCCTCAATCTTCAATTCTCAATCCTCAATCCTCAATCCTCAGACCTCAAACATCAATCCTCAACCCTCAGTCCTCGTCCTCAATCCACAACCCTCAATCCTCAATCCTCAATCTTCAATCATCAATACCCAATCCTCTTTCCCCAATGCTCAGCCATCAATCGTCAATTCTCAATACTCAATAGAATATCCTGAATTCTCAGGATTCAATACTCAAACCTTCAATCCTCAACCCTCAGCCCTCATCCTCCATCCTCAATCCTCAATCCTTAATACTCAATCTTCAATCCTCAATACTCAATCTTCAATCCTCAATCTTCATTCCTCAATCCTCAATCCTCAATCCTCAGTCATCAATACTCAATCTTCAATACTCGATCCTGAATTCTCAATCCCCAATCCTGAATCCTCAATCCTCAATCCTCAATCCTCATTCCTCAATCCTCAATCCTCAATCCTCAGACCTCAAACATCAATACTCAACCCTCAGTCCTCGTCCTCAATCACCAACACTCAATCGTCAATCCTCAATCTTCAATCATCAATACTCAATCTTCAATACTCAATCCTCAATCCTCAATCCTCAATCCTCAATCCTCAATCCTCAATCTTCAATCCTCAGTCCCCAATGCTCAGTCTTTATCCTCAATCCTCGATCCACAATCCTCAATCCTCAATCTTCAATCCTCAATACTAAATCTTCAATCATCAATCCTCAATCCTCAATTCTCAATCCTCAACACTCAGTCATCAATACTCAATCTTGAATCCTCAATACTCAATCCTCAATCCTCAATCCTCAGTCCTCAATCCTCAATGTTCATTCCGCAATACCCAATGCTCAATCTTCAATCCTCAATCCTCTATCCTCAATCCTCAGTCCTCAAACCTCAATTCTGAATCCTCAATACTCAATCTTCAATCCTCAATCCTCAGTCCTCAATCCTCAATCCTCAATCCTCAATCCTCAGACCTCAAACATCAATACTCAACCCTCAGTCCTCGTCCTCAATCCACAACACTCTATCCTCAATCCTCAATCATCAATCATCAATCCCCAATCTTCAATACTCAATCCTCAATCCTCAATCCTCAATCCTCAATCCTCAATCCTCAATCCTCAATCCTCAATCTTCAATCCTCAATACTCAATCTTCAATCCTCAATCGTCAATCCTCAATCCACAATCCTCAATCCTCAATCCTCAATCCACAATCCTCTATCTTCAATCCTCAATACTCAGTCTTCAATCCTCAATCCTCAATCCTCAATCCTCAATCCTCAATCCTCATTCTTCAAACCTCAATACCCAATCCTCAATCTTCAATCGTCAATCCTCAATCCTAAATCATCAACTCTCAATCCTCAATCCTCAGTCCTCAGTCCTCAAACCTCAATCCTCAACCCTCAGCCCTCATCCTCAATCCTCAATCCTCAATCCTCAATCCTCAATCCTCAATCCTGAGTCTTCAATCCTCAATAATCAATCTTCAATCCTCAATCCTCAGTCCTCAAACCCCAATTCTGAATCCTCAATTCTGAATCGTCAATCTTCAGCCCTCAGTCCTTAACAATCAGTTGTCAATCCTCAATCCTCAATAGAATTTCATCAACTCACAGTTTTCAATACTCAATACCCAATCTGCAATCTTTAAATATCTATCCACAAAGATCAATTCTCATCACTCAACCCTTAACACTCCGTCCGCAATCCTCAATCTTCAATCCTCAATCCTCAATCCTCAATCCTCAA
The DNA here is from genome assembly GCF_051401765.1 of Calliopsis andreniformis. Classification (NCBI taxonomy): domain Eukaryota; kingdom Metazoa; phylum Arthropoda; class Insecta; order Hymenoptera; family Andrenidae; genus Calliopsis; species Calliopsis andreniformis. The sequence goes on along the minus strand of NW_027480437.1, from coordinate 726,169 downwards.
TCCTCAACATTCAATCCTCAATACTCAATCTTCAATCCTCAATCCTCAGTCCTCAAACCTCAATTCTGAATCCTCAGTACTCAATCTTCATTCCTCAATACTCATTCCTCAATACTGAACCATCAATACTCAATTCTCAATACTCAGTAAAATACCCTGAATTCTCAGGTTTCAATACTCAAACCTCAATACTCAACTCTCAGCCCTCATCTTCCATCCTCAATCCTCAATCCTTAATCCTCAGTCTTCAATCCTCAAAACTCAATCTTCAATCCTCAATCCTCAATCCTCAATCCTCAATCCTCATTCCTCAATTCTCAATCCTCAATCCTCATACCTCAAACATCACTACTCAACCCTCAGTCCTCGTCCTCAATCCACAACACTCAATCCTCAATCCTCAATCTTCAATCATCAATACTCAATCTTCAATCCTCAATCCTCAATCCTCAATCCTCAATCCTCAATCCTCAATCCTCAATCCTCATTCCTCAATCCTCAATCCTCAATCCTCATACCTCAAACATCAATACTCAACCCTCAGTCCTCGTCCTCAATCCACAACACTCAATCCTCAATCCTCAATCTTCAATCATCAATACCCAATCCTCTGCCCTCAATACTCAGCCATCAATCGTCAATTCCCAATACTCAATAGAATATCCTGAATTCTCAGGATTCAGTACTCAAACCTTCAATCCTCAACCCTCAGCCCTCATCCTCCATCCTCAATCCTCAATCCTTAATCCTCAATCTTCAATCCTCAATACTCAATCTTCAATCCTCAATATTCATTCCTCAATCCTCAATCCTCAATCCTCAGTCATCAATACTCAATCTTCAATACTCGATCCTGAATCCTCAATCCCCAATCCTGAATCCTCAATCCTCAATCCTCAATCCTCATTCCTCATTCCTCAATCCTCAATGCTCAATCCTCAGACCTCAAACATCAATACTCATCCCTCAGTCCTCGTCCTCAATCACCAACACTCAATCCTCAATCCTCAATCTTCAATCATCAATACTCAATCTTCAATACTCAATCCTCAATCCTCAATCCTCAATCCTCAATCCTCAATCCTCAATCATCAATCCTCAGTCCCCAATGCTCAGTCTTTTATCCTCAATCCTCGATCCACAATCCTCAATCCTCAATCTTCAATCCTCAATACTCAATCTCCAATCCTCAATCCTCAATCCTCAATTCTCAATCCTCAACCCTCAGTCATCAATACTCAATCTTCAATCCTCAATACTCAATCCTCAATCCTCAATCCTCAATCCTCAATGTTCAATCCGCAATACCCAATGCTCAATCTTCAATCCTCAATCCTCTATCCTCAATCCTCAGTCCTCAAACCTCAATTCTGAATCCTCAATACTCAATCTTCAATCCTCAATCCTCAGTCCTCAAACCTCAATTCTGAATCCTCAATACACAATCTTCAATCATCAATCCTCAGTCCTCAATACTCAGCCATCAATCGTCAATTCTCAATACTCAATAGAATATCCTGAATTCTCAGGATTCAATACTCAAACCTTCAATCCTCAACCCTCAGCCCTCATGCTCCATCCTCAATCCTCAATCCTTAATCCTCAATCTTCAATCCTCAATACTCAATCTTCAATCCTCAATGTCCATTCCTCAATCCTCAATCCTCAATCCTCAGTCATCAATACTCAATCTTCAATACTCGATCGTCAATCCTCAATCCTCAATCCTCAATCCTCAATCCTCAATCCTCAGACCTCAAACATCAATACTCAACCCTCAGTCCTCGTCCTCAATCCACAACACTCTATCCTCAATCCTCAATCATCAATCATCAATCCCCAATCTTCAATACTCAATCCTCAATCCTCAATCCTCAATCCTCAATCCTCAATCCTCAATCCTCAATCCTCAATCTTCAATCCTCAATACTCAATCTTCAATCCTCAATCGTCAATCCTCAATCCACAATCCTCAATCCTCAATCCTCAATCCACAATCCTCTATCTTCAATCCTCAATACTCAGTCTTCAATCCTCAATCCTCAATCCTCAATACTCAATCCTCAATCCTCATTCTTCAAACCTCAATACCCAATCCTCAATCTTCAATCGTCAATCCTCAATCCTAAATCATCAACTCTCAATCCTCAATCCTCAGTCCTCAGTCCTCAAACCTCAATCCTCAACCCTCAGCCCTCATCCTCAATCCTCAATCCTCAATCCTCAATCCTCAATCCTCAATCCTGAGTCTTCAATCCTCAATAATCAATCTTCAATCCTCAATCCTCAGTCCTCAAACCCCAATTCTGAATCCTCAATTCTGAATCCTCAATCTTCAGCCCTCAGTCCTTAACAATCAGTTGTCAATCCTCAATCCTCAATAGAATTTCATCAACTCACAGTTTTCAATACTCAATACCCAATCTGCAATCTTTAAATCTCTATCCACAAAGATCAATTCTCATCACTCAACCCTTAACACTCCGTCCGCAATCCTCAATCTTCAATCCTCAATCCTCAATCCTCAATCCTCAATCCTCAACATTCAATCCTCAATACTCAATCTTCAATCCTCAATCCTCAGTCCTCAAACCTCAATTCTGAATCCTCAATACTCAATCTTCATTCCTCAATACTCATTCCTCAATACTGAACCATCAATACTCAATTCTCAATACTCAGTAAAATACCCTGAATTCTCAGGTTTCAATACTCAAACCTCAATACTCAACTCTCAGCCCTCATCTTCCATCCTCAATCCTCAATCCTTAATCCTCAGTCTTCAATCCTCAAAACTCAATCTTCAATCCTCAATCCTCAATCCTCAATCCTCAATCCTCATTCCTCAATTCTCAATCCTCAATCCTCATACCTCAAACATCACTACTCAACCCTCAGTCCTCGTCCTCAATCCACAACACTCAATCCTCAATCCTCAATCTTCAATCATCAATACTCAATCTTCAATCCTCAATCCTCAATCCTCAATCCTCAATCCTCAATCCTCAATCCTCAATCCTCATTCCTCAATCCTCAATCCTCAATCCTCATACCTCAAACATCAATACTCAACCCTCAGTCCTCGTCCTCAATCCACAACACTCAATCCTCAATCCTCAATCTTCAATCATCAATACCCAATCCTCTGCCCTCAATACTCAGCCATCAATCGTCAATTCCCAATACTCAATAGAATATCCTGAATTCTCAGGATTCAGTACTCAAACCTTCAATCCTCAACCCTCAGCCCTCATCCTCCATCCTCAATCCTCAATCCTTAATCCTCAATCTTCAATCCTCAATACTCAATCTTCAATCCTCAATATTCATTCCTCAATCCTCAATCCTCAATCCTCAGTCATCAATACTCAATCTTCAATACTCGATCCTGAATGCTCAATCCCCAATCCTGAATCCTCAATCCTCAATCCTCAATCCTCATTCCTCATTCCTCAATCCTCAATGCTCAATCCTCAGACCTCAAACATCAATACTCATCCCTCAGTCCTCGTCCTCAATCACCAACACTCAATCCTCAATCCTCAATCTTCAATCATCAATACTCAATCTTCAATACTCAATCCTCAATCCTCAATCCTCAATCCTCAATCCTCAATCCTCAATCTTCAATCCTCAGTCCCCAATGCTCAGTCTTTTATCCTCAATCCTCGATCCACAATCCTCAATCCTCAATCTTCAATCCTCAATACTCAATCTTCAATCCTCAATCCTCAATCCTCAATTCTCAATCCTCAACCCTCAGTCATCAATACTCAATCTTCAATCCTCAATACTCAATCCTCAATCCTCAATCCTCAATCCTCAATGTTCAATCCGCAATACCCAATGCTCAATCTTCAATCCTCAATCCTCTATCCTCAATCCTCAGTCCTCAAACCTTAATTCTGAATCCTCAATACTCAATCTTCAATCCTCAATCCTCAGTCCTCAAACCTCAATTCTGAATCCTCAATACACAATCTTCAATCATCAATCCTCAGTCCTCAATACTCAGCCATCAATCGTCAATTCTCAATACTCAATAGAATATCCTGAATTCTCAGGATTCAATACTCAAACCTTCAATCCTCAACCCTCAGCCCTCATGCTCCATCCTCAATCCTCAATCCTTAATCCTCAATCTTCAATCCTCAATACTCAATCTTCAATCCTCAATGTCCATTCCTCAATCCTCAATCCTCAATCCTCAGTCATCAATACTCAATCTTCAATACCCGATCGTCAATCCTCAATCCTCAATCCTCAATCCTCAATCCTCAATCCTCAATCCTCAGACCTCAAACATCAATACTCAACCCTCAGTCCTCGTCCTCAATCCACAACACTCTATCCTCAATCCTCAATCCTCAATCCTCAATCCTCAACATTCAATCCTCAATACTCAATCTTCAATCCTCAATCCTCAGTCCTCAAACCTCAATTCTGAATCCTCAATACTCAATCTTCATTCCTCAATACTCATTCCTCAATACTGAACCATCAATACTCAATTCTCAATACTCAGTAAAATATCCTGAATTCTCAGGTTTCAATACTCAAACCTCAATACTCAACTCTCAGCCCTCATCCTCCATCCTCAATCCTCAATCCTTAATCCTCAGTCTTCAATCCTCAACACTCAATCTTCAATCCTCAATCCTCAATCCTCAATCCTCAATCCTCATTCCTCAATTCTCAATCCTCAATCCTCATACCTCAAACATCACTACTCAACCCTCAGTCCTCGTCCTCAATCCACAACACTCAATCCTCAATCCTCAATCTTCAGTCATCAATACTCAATCTTCAATCATCAATCCTCAATCCTCAATCCTCAACCCTCAATCCTCAATCCTCAATCTTCAATCCTCAATACTCAATCTTCAATCCTCAATCCTCAATCCTCAATCCTCAATCCTCAATCCTCAAGCCTCAGTCATCAATACTCAACCTTCAATCCTCAATACTCAATCCTCAATCCTCAATCCTCAATCCTCAATGTTCAATCCGCAATACCCAATGCTCAATCTTCAATCCTCAATCCTCTATCCTCAATCCTCAGTCCTCAAACCTTAATTCTGAATCCTCAATACTCAATCTTCAATCCTCAATCCTCAGTCCTCAAACCTCAATTCTGAATCCTCAATACTCAATCTTCAATCCTCAATCCTCAGTCCTCAATACTCAGCCATCAATCGTCAATTCTCAATACTCAATAGAATATCCTGAATTCTCAGGATTCAATACTCAAACCTTCAATCCTCAACCCTCAGCCCTCATGCTCCATCCTCAATCCTCAATCCTTAATCCTCAATCTTCAATCCTCAATACTCAATCTTCAATCCTCAATCTCCATTCCTCAATCCTCAATCCTCAATCCTCAGTCATCAATACTCAATCTTCAATACTCGATCGTCAATCCTCAATCCTCAATCCTCAATCCTCAATCCTCAATCCTCAATCCTCAATCCTCAGACCTCAAACATCAATACTCAAACCTCAGTCCTCGTCCTCAATCCACAACACTCTATCCTCAATCCTCAATCTTCAGTCATCAATCCCCAATCTTCAATACTCAATCCTCAATTCTCAATCGTCAACCCTCAGTCATCAATACTCAATCTTCAATCCTCAATACTCAATCCTCAATCCTCAATCCTCAATCCTCAATGTTCAATCCGCAATACCCAATGCTCAATCTTCAATCCTCAATCCTCTATCCTCAATCCTCAGTCCTCGAACCTCAATTCTGAATCCTCAATATTCAATCTTCAATCCTCAATCCTCAGTCCTCAAACCTCAATTCTGAATCCTCAATACACAATCTTCAATCATCAATCCTCAGTCCTCAATACTCAGCCATCAATCGTCAATTCTCAATACTCAGTAGAATATCCTGAATTCTCAGGATTCAATACTCAAACCTTCAATCCTCAACCCTCAGCCCTCATGCTCCATCCTCAATCCTCAATCCTTAATCCTCAATCTTCAATCCTCAATACTCAATCTTCAATCCTCAATGTCCATTCCTCAATCCTCAATCCTCAATCCTCAGTCATCAATACTCAATCTTCAATCCTCAATCCTCAATCCTCAATCCTCAATCCTCATTCCTCAATTCTCAATCCTCAATCCTCATACCTCAAACATCACTACTCAACCCTCAGTCCTCGTCCTCAATCCACAACACTCAATCCTCAATCCTCAATCTTCAATCATCAATACTCAATCTTCAATCATCAATCCTCAATCCTCAATCCTCAACCCTCAATCCTCAATCCTCAATCTTCAATCCTCAATACTCAATCTTCAATCCTCAATCCTCAATCCTCAATCCTCAATCCTCAATCCTCAAGCCTCAGTCATCAATACTCAACCTTCAATCCTCAATACTCAATCCTCAATCCTCAATCCTCAATCCTCAATGTTCAATCCGCAATACCCAATGCTCAATCTTCAATCCTCAATCCTCTATCCTCAATCCTCAGTCCTCGAACCTCAATTCTGAATCCTCAATATTCAATCTTCAATCCTCAATCCTCAGTCCTCAAACCTCAATTCTGAATCCTCAATACACAATCTTCAATCATCAATCCTCAGTCCTCAATACTCAGCCATCAATCGTCAATTCTCAATACTCAGTAGAATATCCTGAATTCTCAGGATTCAATACTCAAACCTTCAATCCTCAACCCTCAGCCCTCATGCTCCATCCTCAATCCTCAATCCTTAATCCTCAATCTTCAAACCTCAATACTCAATCTTCAATCCTCAATGTCCATTCCTCAATCCTCAATCCTCAATCCTCAGTCATCAATACTCAATCTTCAATACTCGATCGTCAATCCTCAATCCTCAATCCTCAATCCTCAATCCTCAATCCTCAATCCTCAGACCTCAAACATCAATACTCAACCCTCAGTCCTCGTCCTCAATCCACAACACTCTATCCTCAATCCTCAATCTTCAATCATCAATCCCCAATCTTCAATACTCAATCCTCAATCCTCAATCCTCAATCCTCAATCCTCAATCCTCAATCCTCAATCCTCAATCTTCAATCCTCAATACTCAATCTTCAATCCTCAATCGTCAATCCTCAATCCTCAATCCTCAATCCTCAATCCACAATCCTCTATCTTCAATCCTCAATACTCAATCCTCAATCCTCAATCCTCAATCCTCAATGTTCAATCCACAATACCCAATGCTCAATCTTCAATCCTCAATCCTCTATCCTCAATCCTCAGTCCTCAAACCTTAATTCTGAATCCTCAATACTCAATCTTCAATCCTCAATCCTCAGTCCTCAAACCTCAATTCTGAATCCTCAATACTCAATCTTCAATCCTCAATCCTCAGTCCTCAATACTCAGCCATCAATCGTCAATTCTCAATACTCAATAGAATATCCTGAATTCTCAGGATTCAATACTCAAACCTTCAATCCTCAACCCTCAGCCCTCATGCTCCATCCTCAATCCTCAATCCTTAATCCTCAATCTTCAATCCTCAATACTCAATCTTCAATCCTCAATGTCCATTCCTCAATCCTCAATCCTCAATCCTCAGTCATCAATACTCAATCTTCAATACTCGATCGTCAATCCTCAATCCTCAATCCTCAATCCTCAATCCTCAATCCTCAATCCTCAGACCTCAAACATCAATACTCAACCCTCAGTCCTCGTCCTCAATCCACAACACTCTATCCTCAATCCTCAATCTTCAATCATCAATACCCAATCTTCAATACTCAATCCTCAATCCTCAATCCTCAATCCTCAATCCTCAATCCTCAATCCTCAATCCTCAATCTTCAATCCTCAATACTCAATCTTCAATCCTCAATCGTCAATCCTCAATCCTCAATCCTCAATCCTCAATCCACAATCCTCTATCTTCAATCCTCAATACTCAGTCTTCAATCCTCAATCCTCAATCCTCAATCCTCAATCCTCATTCTTCAATCCTCAATACCCAATCCTCAATCTTCAATCCTCAATCCTCAATCCTCATTCTTCTATCCTCAAACCCAATCCTCAATCTTCAATCCTCAATCCTCAATCTCCAATTCTCAATCCTCAATCCTCACTCCTCAGACCTCAAACCTCAATTCTGAATCCTCAATACTCAATCTTCAATCCTCAATCCTCAGTCCTCAAACCTCAATTCTGAATCCTCAATACTCAATCTTCAATCCTCAATCCTCAGTCCTCAATACTCAGCCATCAATCGTCAATTCTCAATACTCAATAGAATATCCTGAATACTCAGGATTCAATACTCAAACCTTCAATCCTCAACCCTCAGCCCTCATGCTCCATCCTCAATCCTCAATCCTTAATCCTCAATCTTCAATCCTCAATACTCAATCTTCAATTCTCAATCTTCATTCCTCCATCCTCAATCCTCAATCCTCAGTCATCAATACTCAATCTTCAATACTCGATCCTCAATCCTCAATCCTCAATCCTCAATCCTCAATCCTCAATCCTCAATCCTCAATCCTCATTCTTCTATCCTCAAACCCAATCCTCAATCTTCAATCCTCAATCCTCAATCTTCAATTCTCAATCCTCAATCCTCACTCCTCAGACCTCAAACGTCAATCGTCAACCCTCAGTCCTCGTCCTCAATCCACAACCCTGAATCCTCAATCCTCAATCTTCAATCATCAATATTCAATCTTCAATACTCGATCCTCAATCGTCAATCCTCAATCCTCAATCCTCAATCCTCAATCCTCAATCGTCAGTCCTCAATCCTCAATCCTGAATCCTCAATCCTGCATCCTCAATCTTCAGACCTCAGTCCTCAACAATCAGCTGTCAATTCTCAATCCTCAATAGAATATCATCAATTCACTGCTTTCAATACTCAATTCTCAATCTGCAATCTTCAAATCTCTATCCACAAACATCAATTCTCATCACTCAACCCTCAACACTCGGTCCCCAATCCTCAATCTACAATCCTCAATCCTCAATCCTCAATCCTCTATCCTCAATCTTCTATCCTCAATACTCGGACTTCAATCCTCAATCCTCAATCCTCAATCCTCAATATTCAAGCATCAATCCTCACTGCTCAATACTCAATAGAATATCCTGAATTCTCATGGTTCAATATTCAATCCACAATATTCAATAATCAAATCTCAATCCTCTAACATCAATTCTCAACACTCAATCCACAACACTCAGTCCTCTCTCTACAATCCTCCATCCTCAGCACTCAATCCTCAAGCGTCAATCCTCAATCCCCAATCCTCAATCCTCAATCCTCAATCCTCATTCTTCATTCCTCAATACCCAATCCTCAATCTTCAATCCTCAATCCTCAATCCTCAATTCTCAATCCCCAATCTTCAATCCTCAGGCCTCAAACATCAATACTCAACCCTCAGTCCTCGTTATCAGTCCACAACCTTCAATCCTCAATCCTCAATCTTCAATCATCAATATTCAATCTTGAATCCTCAGTCCTCAATCCTCAATCCTCAATGCTGAGTCCTCAACCTTCAGCGCTGAGTCCTCAACAGTCAGTTGTCAATCCACAATCCTCAATAGAATATCCTCAATTCACAGTTTTCAATACTCAATACACGACCTGCAATCTTCAAATCTCTATCCACAAACACCAATTCTCATCACTCAACCCTCAACACTCAGTCCCCAATCCTCAATATTCAATCCTCAATCCTCAATCCTCAATCCTCAATCCTCAATCTTCAATCCTCAATACTTAATCTTCAATCCTCAATCCTCAATCCTCAATCCTCAATTCTCAATCCTCAATCGTCAACCTTCAATCCTAAATACTCAATCTTCAATCCTCAATCCTCAATCCTATATTCTCAATCCTCATCCTTCATACCTCAATACCCAATCCTCAATCTTCAATCCTCAACCGTCAGTCCTCAATTCTCAATCCTCAATCCTCAGTCCTCAGTCCTCAAACCTCAATCCCCAACCATCAGTCCTCATCCTGAATCCTCAATGCTCAATCCTCAATCCTCAATCTGCAATCCTGAATGCTGAATCTTCGATCTGCAATCCTCAATCCTCAATCCTTAGTCATCAATCCTCAATCTTCAATCCTCGTTCCTCAAACCTCAATCCTCAACCCTCAGTCCTCATCCTCAATTCTCAATCCTCAATCCTCAATCCTCAATCCTTAATCCTCAATCTTCAAACCTCAATACTCAATGCTCAATCCTCAATTCTCAATCCTCAGTCCTCAGTCCTCAAACCTCAACCCTCAAACCTCAGACCTCATCCTCAATCCTCAATCCTCAATCCTCAATCCTCAATCTTCAATCCTCAATACTCAATCTTCAATCCTCAATCCTCAGTCCTCAATACTCAACCATCAATCCTCAATCCTCAATACCTCACAGAATATCCTGAATTCTTAGGATTCGATACTCAAACCTCAACCCTCAACCCTCAGCCCTCATCCTCAATCCTCAATCCTCAATCCTCAATATTCAATCCTCAATACTCAATCCTCAATCCTCAATCCTCAATCCTCAGTCATCAATACTCAATCTTCAATACTCAATCCTCAAACCACAATCCTCAGTACTCAAACCTCAATCCTGAATCCTCAATACTGAATCCTCAATCTTCAGCGCTGAGTCCTCAACAGTCAGTTGTCAATCCTCAATCCTCAATAGAATATCCTCAATTCACAGGTTTTAATACCCAATACACAACCTGCAATCTTCAAATCTCTATCCACAAACATCAATTCACATCACTCAACCCTCAACACTAAGTCCCCAATCCTCAATATTCAATCCTCAATCCTCAATCCTCAATCCTCAATCCTCAATCTTCAATCCTCAATACTTAACCTTCAATCCTCAATCCTCAATCCTCAATCGTCAATTCTCAATCCTCAATCGTCAATCTTCAATCCTGAATACTCTATCTTCAATCCTCAATCCTCAATCCTATATTCTCAATCCTCATTCTTCAATCCTCAATACCCAAGACTCAATCTTCAATCCTCAACCGTCAGTCCTCAATTCTCAATCCTCAATCTTCAGTCCTCAGTCCTCAAACCTCAATCCTCAACCCTGAGCCCTTATCCTGAATCCTCAGTGCTCAATCCTCAATCCTCAATTTACAATCCTCAATACTCAATCTTCAATCCTCAATCCTCAGTCCTCAAACCTAAATTCTGAATCCTCAGTCCTGAATCCTCAATCTTCAGCACTCAGTCCTCAACAATCAGTTGTCAATCCTCAATCCTCAGTAGATTATCTTCAACTCACTGTTTTCAATACTCAATACTCAATCTGCAATCTTCAATTCTCTATACACAGACATCAATTCTCATCACTCAATCCACAACACTCAGTCCTCAATGTTCAATCCTCAATCCTCAATTCTCAATCTTCAATCCTCAATACTGAATCTTCACACCTCAATCCTCAATCCTCAATCCACAATCCTCAATCTTCAATCCTCAATACTCAATCTTTAATCCTCAATCCTCAGTCCTCAATACTCAACCATCAATCCTCAATTCTCAATACCTCACAGAATATCCTGAATTCTCAGGATTCAATACTCAAACCTCAACCCTCAGCCCTCAGCCCTCATCCTCAATCCTCAATCCTCAATCCTCAATCCTCAATCCTCAATATTCAATCCTCAATACTCAATCCTCAATCCTCAATCCTCAATCCTCAGTCATCAATACTCAATCTTCAATACTCAATCCTCAAACCACAATCCTCAGTACTCAATCCTCAATGTTCAATCCGCAATACCCAATGCTCAATCTTCAATCATCAATCCTCTATCCTCAATCCTCAGTCCTAAATACTCAGCCATCAATCGTCAATTCTCAATACTCAATAGAATATCCTGAATTCTCAGGATTCAATACTCAAACCTTCAATCCTCAACCCTCAGCCCTCATCCTCCATCCTCAATCCTCAATCCTTATTCCTCAATCTTCAATCCTCAATACTCAATCTTCAATCCTCAATCTTCATTCCTCAATCCTCAATCCTCAATCCTCAGTCATCAATACTCAATCTTCAATACTCGATCCTCAATCCTCAATCCTCAATCCTCAATCCTCAATCCTCAATCCTCAATCCTCAATCCTCATTCTTCTATCCTCAAACCCAATCCTCTATCTTCAATCCTCAATCCACAATCTTCAATTCTCAATCCTCAATCCTCAATCCTCAGACCTCAAACATCAATCCTCAACCCTCAGTCCTCGTCCTCAATCCACAACCCTCAATCCTCAATCCTCAATCTTCAATCATCAATATTCAATCTTCAATCCTCAATCCTCAATCCTCAATGTTCAATCCTCAATACCCAATCTACAATCTTCAATCCTCAATCCTCAATCCTCAATTCTCAATCCTCAATCCTCAATCCTCAGTCCTCAATCCTCAATCCTGAATCCTCAATCCTGCATCCTCAATCTTCAGACCTCAGTCCTCAACAATCAGCTGTCAATTCTCAATCCTCAATAGAATATCATCAATTCACTGCTTTCAATACTCAATACTCAATCTGCAATCTTCAAATCTCTATCCCAAAACATCAATTCTCATCACTCAACCCTCAACACTCGGTCCCCAATCCTCAATCATCAATCTTCAATCCTCAATCCTCAATCCTCTATCCTCAACCTACAATCCTTAATACTCGAACTTCAATCCTCAATCCTCAATCCTCAATCCTCAGTACTCAAGCATCAATCCTCACTTCTCAATACTCAATAGAATATCCTGAATTCTCATGGTTCAATATTCAATCCACAATATTCAATAATCAAACCTCAATCCTCTAACATCAATTCTCAACACTCAATCCAGAACACTCAGTCCTCTCTCTACAATCCTCCATCCTCAGCACTCAATCCTCAAGCGTCAATCCTCAATCCCCAATCCTCACCCTCAATCCTCAGTCCTCAATCCTCAATCTTCAATCCTCAGTCCCCAATCCTCAGTCTTCAATCCTCAATCCTCTATCCTCCATCCTCAATGCTCAATCCTGAACCTTCAACCCACAACACTCAGTCCCCAATCCTCAATCTTCAATCCTCAATCCTCAATCCTCAATCCTCAATCTTCAATCATCAATACTCAATCTTGAACCCTCAATCCTCACCCTCAATCCTCAATCCTCAATTCTCAATCCTCAATCTTCAATCCTCAATACTCAACCTTCAATCCTCAATCCTCAATGCTCAATCCTCAATCCTCAACCCTCAGTCATCAATACTCAATCTTCAATCCTCAATCCTCAATCCTCAATCCTCAGTCCTCAATCCTCAATGTTCAATCCGCAATACCCAATCCTCAACCTTCAATCCTCAATCCTCAAACCTTAATCCTCAACCGTCAGTCCTCGTCCTCAATCCTCAACCCTCAATCCTCAATCCTCAATCTTCAATCATCAATACTCAATCTTCAATCCTCAATCCTCAATCCTCAATCCTCAATCCTCAATCCTCAATCCTCAATCCTCAATCCTCAATCCTCGGTCATCAATACTCAATCTTCAATCCTCAATCTTCAATCCTCAATTCTCAATTCTCAATCCTCAATCCTCAATGTTCTATCCGCAATACCCAATCCTCGATCTTCAATCCTCAATCCTCAATCCTCAATCCTCAATCCTCAATCCTCAATCCTCACTGCTCAGTCCTCAAATCTCAATCCTCAATCCTCAATCCTCAATCCTCAATCCTCAATGTTCAATCCTCAGTACTCAAGCATCAATCCTCACTTCTCAATACTCAATAGAATATCCTGAATTCTCATGGTTCAATATTCAATCCACAATATTCAATAATCAAATCTCAATCCTCTAACATCAATTCTCAACACTCAATCCACAACACTCAGTCCTCTCTCTACAATCCTCCATCCTCAGCACTCAATCCTCAAGCGTCAATCCTCAATCCCCAATCCTCACCCTCAATCCTCAGTCCTCAATCCTCAATCTTCAATCCTCAGTCCCCAATCCTCAGTCTTCAATCCTCAATCCTCTATCCTCCATCCTCAGTCATCAATACTCAGTCTTCAATACTCAATCCTCAAACCACAATCCTCAGTACTCAATCCTCAATGTTCAATCCGCAATACCCAATGCTCAATCTTCAATCCTCAATCCTCTATCCTCAATCCTCAGTACTCAAACCTCAATTCTGAATCCTCAATACTCAATCTTCAATCCTCAATCCTCAGTCTTCAAACCTCAATTCTGAATCCTCAATACTCAATCCTCAATCCTCAATCCTCAGTCCTAAATACTCAGCCATCAATCGTCAATTCTCAATACTCAATAGAATATCCTGAATTCTCAGGATTCAATACTCAAACCTTCAACCCTCAATCCTCAGCCCTCATCCTCCATCCTCAATCCTCAATCCTTATTCCTCAATCTTCAATCCTCAATACTCAATCTTCAATCCTCAATCTTCATTCCTCAATCCTCAATCCTCAATCCTCAGTCATCAATACTCAATCTTCAATACTCGATCCTCAATCCTCAATCCTCAATCCTCAATCCTCAATCCTCAATCCTCAATCCTCAATCCTCATTCTTCTATCCTCAAACCCAATCCTCTATCTTCAATCCTCAATCCACAATCTTCAATTCTCAATCCTCAATCCTCAGACCTCAAACATCAATCCTCAACCCTCAGTCCTCGTCCTCAATCCACAACCCTCAATCCTCAATCCTCAATCTTCAATCATCAATATTCAATCTTCAATCCTCAATCCTCAATCCTCAATGTTCAATCCTCAATACCCAATCTACAATCTTCAATCCTCAATCCTCAATCCTCAATCCTCAATCCTCAATCCTCAATCCTCAGTCCTCAATCCTCAATCCTGAATCCTCAATCCTGCATCCTCAATCTTCAGACCTCAGTCCTCAACAATCAGCTGTCAATTCTCAATCCTCAATAGAATATCATCAATTCACTGCTTTCAATACTCAATACTCAATCTGCAATCTTCAAATCTCTATCCACAAACATCAATTCTCATCACTCAACCCTCAACACTCGGTCCCCAATCCTCAATCATCAATCCTCAATCCTCAATCCTCAATCCTCTATCCTCAATCTACAATCCTCAATACTCGAACTTCAATCCTCAATCCTCAATCCTCAATCCTCAGTACTCAAGCATCAATCCTCACTTCTCAATACTCAATAGAATATCCTGAATTCTCATGGTTCAATATTCAATCCACAATATTCAATAATCAAATCTCAATCCTCTAACATCAATTCTCAACACTCAATCCAGAACACTCAGTCCTCTCTCTACAATCCTCCATCCTCAGCACTCAATCCTCAAGCGTCAATCCTCAATCCCCAATCCTCACCCTCAATCCTCAGTCCTCAATCCTCAATCTTCAATCCTCAGTCCCCAATCCTCAGTCTTCAATCCTCAATCCTCTATCCTCCATCCTCAATGCTCAATCCTGAACCTTCAACCCACAACACTCAGTCCCCAATCCTCAATCTTCAATCCTCAATCCTCAATCCTCAATCCTCAATCTTCAATCATCAATACTCAATCTTGAACCCTCAATCCTCACTCTCAATCCTCAATCCTCAATTCTCAATCCTCAATCTTCAATCCTCAATACTCAACCTTCAATCCTCAATCCTCAATGCTCAATCCTCAATCCTCAACCCTCAGTCATCAATACTCAATCTTCAATCCTCAATCCTCAATCCTCAATCCTCAATCCTCAATCCTCAATGTTCAATCCGCAATACCCAATCCTCAATCTTCAATCCTCAATCCTCAAACCTTAATCCTCAACCGTCAGTCCTCGTCCTCAATCCTCAACCCTCAATCCTCAATCCTCAATCTTCAATCATCAATACTCAATCTTCAATCCTCAATCCTCAATCCTCAATCCTCAATCCTCAATCCTCAATCCTCAATCCTCAATCCTCAACCCTCGGTCATCAATAATCAATCTTCAATCCTCAATCCTCAATCCTCAATTCTCAATTCTCAATCCTCAATCCTCAATGTTCTATCAGCAATACCCAATCCTCGATCTTCAATCCTCAATCCTCAATCCTCAATCCTCAATCCTCACTGCTCAGTCCTCAAATCTCAATCCTCAATCCTCAATCCTCAATCCTCAATCCTCAATGTTCAATCCTCAATCCTCAATCCTCAATGTTCAATCCGCAATACCCAATCCTTAATCTTCAATCCTCAATCCTCAATCCTCAATCCTCAACCGTCAGTCCTCGTCCTCAATCCTCAACCCTCAATCCTCAATCCTCAATCTTCAATCATCAATACTCAATCTTCAATCCTCAATCCTCAATCCTCAATCCTCAATCCTCAATCCTCAATCCTCAATCCTCAATCCTCAACCCTCGGTCATCAATACTCTGTCTTCAATCCGCAATCCTCAATCCTCAATTCTCAATTCTCAATCCTCAATCCTCAATGTTCTATCTGCAATACCCAATCCTCGATCTTCAATCCTCAATCCTCAATCCTCGATGTTCAATCCGCAATACCCAATCCTCAATCTTCAATCCTCAATCCTCAAACCTCAATCCTCAACCGTCAGTCCTCGTCCTCAATCCTCAACCCTCAATCCTCAATCCTCAATCCTCAATCCTCAATCTTCAATCATCAATACTCAATCTTCAATCATTAATCCTCAATCCTCAATCCTCAATCCTCAACCCTCGGTCATCAATACTCAATCTTCAATCCTCAATCCTCAATCCTCAATTCTCAATACTCAATCCTCAATCCTCAATGTTCTATCCGCAATACCCAATCCTCGGTCTTCAATCCTCAATCCTCAATCCTCAATCTTCAATCCTCAATCCTCAATCCTCACTGCTCAGTCCTCAAATCTCAATCGTGAATCCTCAACCATGAATCCTCAATCTTCAGCCCTCAGTCCTCAACAATCAGTTGTCAATCCTCAATCCTCAATCCTCAACCCTCAATCCTCAATACTCAACCATCAATCCTCAATTCTCAATACTTCACAGAATATCCTGAATTCTCAGGATTCAATACTCAAACCTAAACCCTCAACCCTCAGCCCTCATCCTCAATTCTCAATCCTCAATCCTCAATCCTCAATCCTTAATACTCAATCTGCAATCCTCAATCCTCAATCCTCAATCCTCAATCCTCATTCTTCATTCCTCAATACCCAATCCTCAATCATCAATCCTCAATCCTCAATCCTCAATTCTCAATCCCCAATCTTCAATCCTCAGACCTCAAACATCAATACTCAACCCTCAGTCCTCGTTATCAGTCCACAACCTTCAATCCTCAATCCTCAATCTTCAATCATCAATATTCAATCTTCAATCCTCAGTCCTCAATCCTCAATCCTCAATGCTGAGTCCTCAACCTTCAGCGCTGAGTCCTCAACAGTCAGTTGTCAATCCTCAATCCTCAATAGAATATCCTCAATTCACAGTTTTCAATACTCAATACACAACCTGCAATCTTCAAATGTCTATCCACAAACATCAATTCTCATCACTCAACCCTCAACACTAAGTCCCCAATCCTCAATATTCAATCCTCCATCCTCAATCCTCAATCCTCAATCCTCAATATTCAATCCTCAATACTTAATCTTCAATCCTCAATCCTCAATCCTCAATCCTCAATCGTCAATTCTCAATCCTCAATCGTCAACCTTCAATCCTAATTACTCAATCTTCAATCCTCAATCCTCAATCCTATATTCTCAATCCTCATTCTTCAATCCTCAATACCCAAGACTCAATCTTCAATCCTCAACCGTCAGTCCTCAATTCTCAATCCTCAATCTTCAGTTCTCAGTCCTCAAACCTCAATCCTCAACCCTCAGCCCTTATCCTGAATCCTCAATGCTCAATCCTCAATCCTCAAACTGCAATCCTCAATACTCAATCTTCAATCCTCAATCCTCAGTCCTCAAACCTCATTTCTGAATCCTCAATTCTGAATCCTCAATCTTCAGCACTCTGTCCTCAACAATCAGTTGTCAATCCTCAATCCTCAGTAGATTATCTTCAATTCACTTTTTTCAATACTCAATACTCAATCTGCAATCTTCAATTCTCTATACACAGACATCAATTCTCATCACTCAACCCACAACACTCAGTCCTCAATGTTCAATCCTCAATCCTCAATTCTCAATCTTCAATCCTCAATACTGAATCTTCAGACCTCAATCCTCAATCCTCAATCCTCAATCCTCAATCTTCAATCCTCAGTCCCCAATCCTCAATCTTCAATCCTCAATCCTCAATCCTCAATCCTCGATCCTCAATCCTCAATCCTCAATCCTCAATTCTCAATGTTCAATACTCAATCTTCAATCCTCAATCCTCAATCCTCAATCCTCAATCCTCAATCCTCACTCCTCAGTCCTCAAATCTCAATCCTCAATTCTCAATCCTCAACCGTCAACCTTCAATCCTCAATACTCAGTCTTCAATCCTCAATCCTCAATCCTATATTCTCAATCCTCATTCTTCAATCCTCAATACCCAATCCTAAATCTTCAATCCTCAATCCTCAGTCCTCAATTCTCAATCCTCAATCCCCAGTCCTCAGTCCTCAAACCTCAATCCTCAACCCTCAGCCCTCATCCTCAATCCTCAACGCTCAATCCTCAATCCTCAATCTTCAATCCTCAATACTCAATCTTCGATCCTCAATCCTCAGTCCTCAAACCTCAATTCTGAATACTCAATACTCAACCTTCAATCCTCAATCCTCAGTCCACAAACCTCAATTCTGAATCCTCAATACTCAATCTTCAATCCTCAGTCCTCAGTCCTCAATACTCAACCATCAATCCTCAATTCTCAGTACTCAATAGAATATCCTGAATTCTCAGGATTCAATACTCAAACCTCATTCCTCAACCCTCAGCCATCATCCTCCATCCTCAATCCTCAATCCTTAATCCTCAATCTTCAATCCTCAATCTTCATTCCTCAATCGTCAATCCTCAATCCTCAGTCATCAATACTCAATCTTCAATACTCGATCCGCAATCCTCAATCCTCAATCCTTAATCCTCAATCTTCAAACCTCAATCCTCAATCCTCAATCCTCAATTCTCAAATCCTCAGTCCTCAGTCCTCAAACCTCAACCCTCAAACCTCAGACCTCATCCTCAATCCTCAATCCTCAATCCTCAATCCTCAATCTTCAATCCTCAATACTCAATCTTCAATCCTCAATCCTCAATCCTCAATACTCAACCATCAATCCTCAATTCTCAATACTTCACAGAATATCCTGAATTCTCAGGATTCAATACTCAAACCTCAACCCTCAACCCTCAGCCCTCATCCTCAATCCTCAATCCTCAATCCTCAATCCTCAATCCTCAATATTCAATCCTCAATACTCAATCCTCAATCCTCAATCCTCAATCCTCAGTCATCAATACTCAATCTTCAATACTCAATCCTCAAACCTCAATCCTCAGTACTCAAACCTCAATCCTGAATCCTCAATCTTCAGCACTCAGTCCTCAACAATCAGTTGTCAATCGTCAATCCTCATTAGAATATCATCAATTCACAGTTTTCGATACTCAATACACAACCTGCAATCTTCAAATCTCTATCTACAAACATCAATTCTCATCACTCAACCCTCAACACTCAGTCCCCAATCCTCAATATTCAATCCTCAATCCTCAACCCTCAATCCTCAATCCTCAACCTTCAATCCTCAATACTCAATCTTCAATCCTCAATCCTCAATCCTCAATCCTCAATCCTCAATTCTCAATCCTCAATCGTCAACCTTCAATCCTCAATACTCAGTCTTCAATCCTCAATCCTCAGTCCTCAAACCTCATTTCTGAATCCTCAATCCTGAATCCTCAATCTTCAGCACTCTGTCCTCAACAATCAGTTGTCAATCCTCAATCCTCAGTAGATTATCTTCAATTCACTTTTTTCAATACTCAATACTCAATCTGCAATCTTCAATTCTCTATACACAGACATCAATTCTCATCACTCAACCCACAACACTCAGTCCTCAATGTTCAATCCTCAATCCTCAATTCTCAATCTTCAATCCTCAATACTGAATCTTCAGACCTCAATCCTCAATCCTCAATCCTCAATCCTCAATCTTCAATCCTCAGTCCCCAATCCTCAATCTTCAATCCTCAATCCTCAATCCTCAATCCTCGATCCTCAATCCTCAATCCTCAATCCTCAATTCTCAATGTTCAATCCTCAATCTTCAATCCTCAATCCTCAATCCTCAATCCTCAATCCTCAATCCTCACTCCTCAGTCCTCAAATCTCAATCCTCAATTCTCAATCCTCAATCGTCAACCTTCAATCCTCAATACTCAGTCTTCAATCCTCAATCCTCAATCCTATATTCTCAATCCTCATTCTTCAATCCTCAATACCCAATCCTCAATCTTCAATCCTCAATCCTCAGTCCT
Organism: Calliopsis andreniformis; assembly: GCF_051401765.1. NCBI lineage: Eukaryota > Metazoa > Arthropoda > Insecta > Hymenoptera > Andrenidae > Calliopsis > Calliopsis andreniformis. The sequence goes on along the minus strand of NW_027480437.1, from coordinate 705,680 downwards.
CAATTCTCAATCCTCAATCCTCAGGCCTCAGTCCTCAAACCTCAATCCTCAACCCTCAGCCCTCATCCTCAATCCTCAATGCTCAATCCTCAATCCTCAATCTTCAATCCTCAATACTCAATCTTCGATCCTCAATCCTCAGTCCTCAAACCTCAATTCTGAATACTCAATACTCAACCTTCAATACTCAATCCTCAGTCCACAAACCTCAATTCTGAATCCTCAATACTCAACCTTCAATCCTCAGTCCTCAGTCCTCAATACTCAACCATCAATCCTCAATTCTCAATACTCAATAGAATATCCTGAATTCTCAGGATTCAATACTCAAACCTCAATCCTCAACCCTCAGCCCTCATCCTCCATCCTCAATCCTCAATCCTTAATCCTCAATCTTCAATCCTCAATCTTCATTCCTCAATCGTCAATCCTCAATCCTCAGTCATCAATACTCAATCTTCAATACTCGATCCGCAATCCTCAATCCTCAATCCTTAATCCTCAATCTTCAAACCTCAATCCTCAATCCTCAATCCTCAATCCTCAAATCCTCAGTCCTCAGTCCTCAAACCTCAACCCTCAAACCTCAGACCTCATCCTCAATCCTCAATCCTCAATCCTCAATCCTCAATCTTCAATCCACAATACTCAATCTTCAATCCTCAATCCTCGATCCTCAATACTCAACCATCAATCCTCAATTCTCAATACTTCACAGAATATGCTGAATTCTCAGGATTCAATACTCAAACCTCAACCCTCAACCCTCAGCCCTCATCCTCAATCCTCAATCCTCAATCCTCAATCCTCAATCCTCAATATTCAATCCTCAATACTCAATCCTCAATCCTCAATCCTCAATCCTCAGTCATCAATACTCAATCTTCAATACTCAATCCTCAAACCTCAATCCTCAGTTCTCAAACCTCAATCCTGAATCCTCAATACTGAATCCTCAATCTTCAGCACTCAGTCCTCAACAATCAGTTGTCAATCGTCAATCCTCATTAGAATATCATCAATTCACAGTTTTCGATACTCAATACACAACCTGCAATCTTCAAATCTCTATCTACAAACATCAATTCTCATCACTCAACCCTCAACACTCAGTCCCCAATCCTCAATATTCAATCCTCAATCCTCAACCCTCAATCCTCAATCCTCAACCTTCAATCCTCAATACTCAATCTTCAATCCTCAATCCTCAATCCTCAATCCTCAATTCTCAATCCTCAATCGTCAACCTTCAATCCTCAATACTCAGTCTTCAATCCTCAATCCGCAATCCTATATTCTCAATCCTCATTCTTCAATCCTCAATACCCAATCCTAAATCTTCAATCCTCAATCCTCAGTCCTCAATTCTCAATCCTCAATCCCCAGTCCTCAGTCCTCAAACCTCAATCCTCAACCCTCAGCCCTCATCCTCAATCGTCAACGCTCAATCCTCAATCCTCAATCTTCAATCCTCAATACTCAATCTTCGATCCTCAATCCTCAGTCCTCAAACCTCAATTCTGAATACTCAATACTCAACCTTCAATCCTCAATCCTCGGTCCACAAACCTCAATTCTGAATCCTCAATACTCAATCTTCAATCCTCAGTCCTCAGTCCTCAATACTCTACCATCAATCCTCAATTCTCAATACTCAATAGAATATCCTGAATTCTCAGGATTCAATACTCAAACCTCAATCCTCATCCCTCAGCCCTCATCCTCCATCCTCAATCCTCAATCCTTAATCCTCAATCTTCAATCCTCAATCTTCATTCCTCAATCGTCAATCCTCAACCACGCAGTCATCAATACTCAATCTTCAATACTCGATCCTCAATCCTCAATCCTCAATCCTCAATCCTCAGTCCTCAATCCTCAATACTCAATCCTCATTCCTCAATGCTCAATCCTCAATCCTCAATCCTCAACCTTCAATCCTCAATACTCAATCTTCAATCCTCAATCCTCAATCCTCAATCCTCAATCCTCAATCCTCAATCATCAATCCTCAATCCCCAATACACAACCTTCAATCCTCAATCCTCAATCCTCAATCCTCAGTCCTCAATCCTCAACCTTCAATCCTCAGTCCCCAATCCGCAGTGTTCAAGCCTCAATCCACTATCCTCAATCCTCAATCCTCAATCCTCAATCCTCAATCCTCAATCCTCAATCCTCAATCCTCAGTCCTCAAAACTCAATCCTGAATCCTCAATCCTGCATCCTCAATATTCAGACCTCAGTCCTCAACAATCAGCTGTCAATTCTCAATCCTAAATAGAATATCATCATTGCACTGTTTTCAATATTCAATACTCAATCTGCAATCTTCAAATCTCTATCCACAAACATCAATTCTCATCACTCAACCCTCAACACCCGTTCCCCAATCCTCAATCTTCAATCCTCAATCCTCAATCCTCAATCCTCTATCCTCAATCTTCCATCCTCAATACTCGAACTTCAATCCTCAATCCTCAATCCTCAATCCTCAATTCTCAATCCTCAATCATCAATACTCAATCTTCAATCCTCAATCCTCAATCCTCAATCCTCAATCCTCAATCCTCAATCCTCAATCCTCAATCATCAATCCTCAATACTCAATCTTCAATCCTCAATCCTCAAACCTCTATCCTCAATCCTCAACACTCAGTCATCAATACTCAATATTCAATCCTCAATCCTCAATCCTCAATCCTCAATACTCAATCCTCAATGTTCAATCCGCAATACCCAATCCTCAATCTTCAATCCTCAATCCTCAACCCTCAATCCTCAATCCTCAATGCTCAGTCCTCAAACCTCAACCCTCAAACCTCAGACCTCATCCTCAATCCTCAATCCTCAATCCTCAATCCTCAATCTTCAATCCTCAATACTCAATCTTCAATCCTCAATCCTCAATCCTCAATCCTCAATTCTCAATCCTCAATCGTCAACCTTCAATCCTCAATACTCAGTCTTCAATCCTCAATCCTCAATCCTCAGTCATCAATACTCAATCTTCAATACTCAATCCTCAAACCTCAATCCTCAGTACTCAAACCTCAATCCTGAATCCTCAGTACTGAATCCTCAATCTTCAGCACTCAGTCCTCAACAATCAGTTGTCAATCCTCAATCCTCATTAGAATATCATCAATTCACAGTTTTCGATACTCAATACACAACCTGCAATCTTCAAATCTCTATCTACAAACATCAATTCTCATCACTCAACCCTCAACACTCAGTCCCCAATCCTCAATATTCAATCCTCAATCCTCAATCCTCAATCCTCAATCCTCAATCCTCAATCTTCAATCCTCAATACTCAATCTTCAATCCTCAATCTTCATTCCTCAATCATCAATCCTCAATCCTCAGACATCAATACTCAATCTTCAATACTCGATCCTCAATCCTCAATCCTCAATCCTCAATCATCAATCCTCAATCCTCAATCCTCAATCCTCATTCTTCTATCCTCAAACCCAATCCTCAATCTTCAATCCTCAATCCTCAATCTTCAATTCTCAATCCTCAATCCTCAATCCTCAGACCTCAAACATCAATCCTCAACCCTCAGTCCTCGTACTCAATCCACAACCCTCAATGTTCAATCCTCAATACCCAATCTACAATCTTCAATCCTCAATCCTCAATCCTCAATCCTCAATCCTCAATCCTCAATCCTCAGTCCTCAATCCTCAATCCTGAATCCTCAATCCTGCATCCTCAATCTTCAGACCTCAGTCCTCAACAATCAGCTGTCAATTCTCAATCCTCAATAGAATATCATCAATTCACTGCTTTCAATACTCAATACTCAATCTGCAATCTTCAAATCTCTATCCACAAACATCAATTCTCATCACTCAACCCTCAACACTCGGTCCCCAATCCTCAATCTTTAATCCTCAATCCTCAATCCTCAATCCTCTATCCTCAATCTTCAATCCTCAATACTCGAACTTCAATCCTCAATCCTCAATCCTCAATCCTCAATACTCAAGCATCAATCCTCACTTCTCAATACTCAATAGAATATCCTGAATTCTCATGGTTCAATATTCAATCCACAATATTCAATAATCAAATCTCAATCCTCTAACATCAATTCTCAACACTCAATCCACAACACTCAGTCCTCTCTCTACAATCCTCCATCCTCAGCACTCAATCCTCAAGCGTCAATCCTCAATCCCCAATCCTCACCCTCAATCCTCAGTCCTCAATCCTCAATCTTCAATCCTCAGTCCCCAATCCTCAGTCTTCAATCCACAATCCTCTATCCTCCATCCTCAATGCTCAATCCTGAACCTTCAACCCACAGCACTCAGTCCCCAATCCTCAATCTTCAATCCTCAATCCTCAATCCTCAATCCTCAATCTTCAACCATCAATACTCAATCTTGAACCCTCAATCCTCACCCTCAATCCTCAATCCTCAATTCTCAATCCTCAATCTTCAATCCTCAATACTCAACCTTCAATCCTCAATCCTCAATGCTCAATCCTCAATCCTCAACCCTCAGTCATCAATACTCAATACTCAATCTTCAATCATCAATCCTCAATCCTCAATCCTCAATCCTCAATGTTCAATCCGCAATATCCAATCCTCAATCTTCAATCCTCAATCCTCAAACCTCAATCCTCAACCGTCAGTCCTCGTCCTCAATCCTCAACCCTCAATCCTCAATCCTCAATCTTCAATCATCAATACTCAATCTTCAATCCTCAATCCTCAATCCTCAATCCTCAATCCTCAATCCTCAATCCTCAATCCTCATTCTTCTATCCTCAAACCCAATCCTCAATCTTCAATCCTCAATCCTCAATCTTCAATTCTCAATCCTCAATCCTCAATCCTCAGACCTCAAACATCAATCCTCAACCCTCAGTCCTCGTACTCAATCCACAACCCTCAATCCTAAATCCTCAATCTTCAATCATCAATATTCAATCTTCAATCCTCACTCCTCAATCCTCAATGTTCAATCCTCAATACCCAATATACAATCTTCAATCCTCAATCCTCAATCCTCAATCCTCAATCCTCAATCCTCAATCCTCAGTCCTCAATCCTCAATCCTGAATCCTCAATCCTGCATCCTCAATCTTAAGACCTCAGTCCTCAACAACCAGCTGTCAATTCTCAATCCTCAATAGAATATCATCAATTCACTGCTTTCAATACTCAATACTCAATCTGCAATCTTCAAATCTCTACCCACAAACATCAATTCTCATCACTCAACCCTCAACACTCGGTCCCCAATCCTCAATCTTCAATCCTCAATCCTCAATCCTCAATCCTCTATCCTCAATCTTCAATCCTCAATACTCGAACTTCAATCCTCAATCCTCAATCCTCAATCCTCAATACTCAAGCATCAATCCTCACTTCTCAATACTCAATAGAATATCCTGAATTCTCATGGTTCAATATTCAATCCACAATATTCAATAATGAAATCTCAATCCTCTAACATCAATTCTCAACACTCAATCCACAACACTCAGTCCTCTCTCTACAATACTCCATCCTCAGCACTCAATCCTCAAGCGTCAACCCTCAATCCCCAATCCTCACCCTCAATCCTCAGTCCTCAATCGTCAATCTTCAATCCTCAGTCCCCAATCCTCAGTCTTCAATCCTCAATCCTCTATCCTCCATCCTCAATGCTCAATCCTGAACCTTCAACCCACAACACTCAGTCCCCAATCCTCAATCTTCAATCCTCAATCCTCAATCCTCAATCCTCAATCTTCAACCATCAATACTCAATCTTGAACCCTCAATCCTCACCCTCAATCCTCAATCCTCAATTCTCAATCCTCAATCTTCAATCCTCAATACTCTACCTTCAATCCTCAATCCTCAATGCTCAATCCTCAATCCTCAACCCTCAGTCATCAATACTCAATACTCAATCTTCAACCCTCAATCCTCAATCCTCAATCCTCAATCCTCAATGTTCAATCCGCAATACCCAATCCTCAATCTTCAATCCTCAATCCTCAAACCTCAATCCTCAACCGTCAGTCCTCGTCCTCAATCCTCAACCCTCAATCCTCAATCCTCAATCTTCAATCATCAATACTCAATCTTCAATCCTCAATCCTCAATCCTCAATCCTCAATCCTCAATCCTCAATCCTCTATCCTCAATCCTCAACCCTCGGTCATCAATACTCAATCTTCAATCCTCAATCCTCAATCCTCAATTCTCAATTCTCAATCCTCAATCCTCAATGTTCTATCCGCAATACCCAATCCTCGATCTTCAATCCTCAATCCTCAATCCTCAATCCTCAATCCTCAATCCTCAATCCTCACTGCTCAGTCCTCAAATCTCAATCCTGAATCCTCAACCCTGAATCCTCAATCTTCAGCCCTCAGTCCTCAGCAATCAGTTGTCAATCCTCAATCCTCAATCCTCAACCCTCAATCCTCAATACTCAACCATCAATCCTCAATTCTCAATACTTCACAGGATATCCTGAATTCTCAGGATGCAATACTCAAACCTAAACCCTCAACCCTCAGCCCTCATCCTCAATTCTCAATCCTCAATTCTCAATCCTCAATCCTTAATACTCAATCTGCAATCCTCAATCCTCAATCCTCAATCCTCAATCCTCATTCTTCATTCCTCAATACCCAATCCTCAATCTTCAATCCTCAATCCTCAATCCTCAATTCTCAATCCCCAATCTTCAATCCTCAGACCTCAAACATCAATACTCAAACCTCAGTCCTCGTTATCAGTCCACAACCTTCAATCCTCAATCCTCAATCTTCAATCATCAATATTCAATCTTCAATCCTCAGTCCTCAATAGAATATCCTCAATTCACAGTTTTCAACACTCAATACACAACCTGCAATCTTCAAATCTCTATCCCCAAACATCAATTCTCATCACTCAACCCTCAACACTAAGTCCCAAATCCTCAATATTCAATCCTCAATCCTCAATCCTCAATCCTCAATCCTCAATTTTCAATCCTCAATACTTAATCTTCAATCCTCAATCCTCAATCCTCAATACTCAATCGTCAATTCTCAATCCTCAATCGTCAACCTTCAATCCTAAATACTCAATCTTCAATCCTCAATCCTCAATCCTATATTCTCAATCCTCATTCTTCAATCCTCAATACCCAAGACTCAATCTTCAATCCTCAACCGTCAGTCGTCAATTCTCAATCCTCAATCTTCAGTCCTCAGTCCTCAAACCTCAATCCTCAACCCTCAGCCCTTATCCTGAATCCTCAATGCTCAATCCTCAATCCTCAATCTGCAATCCTCAATACTCAATCTTCAATCCTCAATCTTCAGTCTTCAAACCTCAATTCTGAATCCTCAATCCTGAATCCTCAATCTTCAGCACTCTGTCCTCAACAATCAGTTGTCAATCCTCAATCCTCAGTAGATTATCTTCAATTCACTTTTTTCAACACTCAATACTCAATCTGCAATCTTCAATTCTCTATAGACAGACATCAATTCTCATCACTAACGCACAACACTCAGTCCTCAATGTTCAATCCTCAATCCTCAATTCTCAATCTTCAATCCTCAATACTGAATCTTCAGACCTCAATCCTCAATCCTCAATCCTCAATCCTCAATCTTCAATCCTCAGTCCCCAATCCTCAATCTTCAATCCTCAATCCTCAATCCTCAATCCTCGATCCTCAATCCTCAATCCTCAATCCTCAATGTTCAATCCTCAATCTTCAATCCTCAATCCTCAATCCTCAATCCTCAGTCCTCCATCCTCACTCCTCAGTCCTCAAATCTCAATCCTGAATCCTCAACCCTGAATCCTCAGTATTCAGCCCTCAGTCCTCAACAATCAGTTGTCAATCCTCAATCCTCAATAGCATATCATCAATTCACAGATTTCAATACTCAATACTCAATCTGCAATCTTCAAATCTCTATGCACAAACATCAATTCTCATCACTCAACCCTCAACACTCAGTCCTCAATCCTCAATCTTCAGTCCTCAATCCTCGATCCTCAATCCTCAACCCTCAATCCTCAGTCCTCAATCCTCAACCTTCAATCCTCAGTCCCCAATCCACAGTCTTCAAGCCTCAATCCTCTATCCTCAATCCTCAATCCTCAATCCTCAATCTTCAATCCTCAATACTCAATCTTCAATCCTCAATCCTCAATCCTCAATCCTCTATACTCAATCTTCAATCCTCAATACTCGAACTTCAATCCTCAATCCTCAATCCTCAATCCTCGATTCTCAATCCTCAATCGTCAATCTTCAATCCTCAATACTCAATCTTCAATCCTCAATCCTGAATCCTCAATCCTCAATCATCAATCCTCATTCTTCAATCCTCAATACCCAATCCTCAATCTTCAATCCTCAACCCTCAGCCCTCATCCTCAATCCTCAATTCTCAATCCTCAATCCTCAATCCTCAATCCTGAATCTTCAATCCTCAATACTCAATCTTCAATCTTCAATCCTCAGTCCTCAAACCCCAATTCTGAAGCCTCAATCTTCAGCCCTCTGTCGTGAACAATCAGTTGTAAATCCTCAATCCTCAATAGAATATCATCAATTCACAGTTTTCAATACTCAATACCCAATCTGCAATCTTCAAATCTCTATCCACAGACATCAATTCTCATCACTCAACCCTCAACACTCTGTTCCCAATCCTCAATCTTCAATCCTCAATCCTCAATGCTCAATCCTCAATCCTCAATCTTCAATCCTGAATACTTAATCATCAATCCTCAATCCTCAATCCTCAATCCTCAATTCTCAATCTTCAATCGTCAACCTTCAATCCTAAATACTCAATCTTCAATCCTCAATCCTCAATCCTATATTCTCAATCCTCATTCCTCAATCCTCAATACCCAATCCTCAATCTTCAATCCTCAACCGTCAGTCCTCAATTCTCAATCCTCAATCTTCAGTCCTCAGTCCTCAAACCTCAATCCTCAACCCTCAGCCCTTATCCTGAATCCTCAATGCTCAATCCTCAATACTCAATCTTCAATCCTCAATCCTCAATCCTCAATCCTCAATCCTCAGTCCTCAAACCTCAATTCTGAATCCTCAATACTCAAACCTCAGTCCTCAAACCTCAATTCTGAATACTCAATACTCAATCTTCCATCCTTAATCCTCAGTCCTCAAACCTCAATTCTGAATCCTCAATACTCAATCTTCAATCCTCACTCCTCAGTCCTCAATACTCAACCATCAATCCTCAACCTTCAATCCTCAATACTCAATCTTCAATCCGCAATCCTCAATCCTCAACCCTCAATCCTCAATACTCATTCTTCAATCCTCAACACGCAATTCTCAATCTTCAATCCTCAATCCTCAATCCTCAATTCTCAATCCTCAGTCCTCAGTCCTCAGTCCTCAAACCTCATTCCTCAACCCTCAGCCCTCATCATCAATCCCCAATCCTCAATCCACAATCCTCAATCCTCAATCTTCAATCTTCAATCATCAATACTCAATCTTCAATCCTCGATCTTCATTCCTCAATCCTCAATACTCAATACTCATTCATCAATACTCAATATTCAATACTCGATCCTCAGTCCTCAATCCTCAATCCTCAGTCCTCAATCCTCAATCCCCATCCCTCATTCCTCAATCCTCAATCCTCAATCCTCAGACCTCAAACATCATTACTCAACCCTCAGTCCTCGTCCTCAATCCATAACACTTAATCCTCAATCCTCAATCTTCAATCATCAATACTCAATCTTCAATCCTCAATCCTCAATCCTCAATCCTCAATCCTCAATCCTCAATCCTCAATCTTCAATCCTCAATACTCAATCTTCAATCCTCAATCCTCAAACCTCTATCCTCAATCCTCAACACTCAGTCATCAATACTCAATATTCAATCCTCAATCCTCAATCCTCAATCCTCAATGTTCAATACGCAATACCCAATCCTCAATCTTCTATCCTCAATCCTCAACCCTCAATCCTCAATCCTCAATCCTCAATCCTCAACCCTCAATGTTCAATCCGCAATACCCAATCCTCAATCTTCAATCCCCACTCCTCAATCCTCAATCCTCAATCCTCAACCCCCACTGCTCAGTCCTCAAGTCTCAATCCTGAATCCTCAACCCTGAATCCTCAATCTTCAGCCCTCAGTCCCCAACAATCAGTTGTCAATCCTCAATGCTCAATCCTCAATCCTCAATCCTCAATCCTCAATCTTCAATCCTCAATCCTCAATCCTCAACCCTCAATCCTCAATCCTCAATCTTCAATCCTCAATACTCAATCTTCAATCCTCAATCCTCAATACTCAATCCTCAATCCTCAATCCTCAATCATCAATCCTCAATCCCCAATACTCAACCTTCAATCCTCAATCCTCAATCCTAAATCCTCAGTCCTCAATCCTCAATCTTCAATCCTCAATCCTCAATCCTCAACCCTCAATCCTCAATCCTCAACCTTCAATACTCAATCTTCAGTCCTCAATCCTCAATCCTCAATCCTCAATCCTCAATCCTCAATCCTCAATCCTCAATCATCAATCCTCAATCCCCAATACTCAACCTTCAATCCTCAATCCTCAATCCTCAATCCTCAGTCCTCAATCCTCAACCTTCAATCCTCAGTCCCCAATCCGCAGTGTTCAAGCCTCAATCCTCTATCCTCAATCCTCAATCCTCAATCCTCAATCCTCAATCCCCAATACTCAACCTTCAATCCTCAATCCTCAGTCCTCAATTCTCAATCATCAATCCTCAGTCCTCAGTCCCCAAACCTCAATCCTCAACCCTCAGCCCTCATCCTCAATCCTCAACGCTCAATCCTCAATCCTCAATCTTCAATCCTCAATACTCAATCTTCGATCCTCAATCCTCAGTCCTCAAACCTCAATTCTGAATACTCAATACTCAGCCTTCAATCCCCAATCCTCGGTCCACAAACCTCAATTCTGAATCCTCAATACTCAATCTCCAATCCTCAGTCCTGAGTCCTCAATACTCAACCATCAACCCTCAATTCTCAATACTCAATAGAATATCCTGAATTCTCAGGATTCAATACTCAAACCTCAATCCTCAACCCTCAGCCCTCATCCTCCATCCTCAATCCTCAATCCTTAATCCTCAATCTTCAATCCTCAGGCTTCATTCCTCAATCGTCAATCCTCAATCCTCAATCCTCAGTCCTCAATCCTCAATACTCAATCCTCATTCCTCAATGCTCAATCCTCAATCCTCAGACCTCAAACATCAATACTCAACCCTCAGACCTCGTCCTCAATTCACAACACTCAATCCTCAATCCTCAATCTTCAATCATCAACACTCAATCTTCAATCCTCAATCCTCAATCCTCAATCCTCAATCCTCAATTCTCAATCCTCAATCTTCAACCCTCAATACTCAACCTTCAATCCTCAATCCTCAATACTCAACCATCAATCCTCAACCTTCAATCCTCAATACTCAATCTTCAATCCGCAATCCTCAATCCTCAACCCTCAAACCTCAATACTCATCCTTCAATCCTCAACACGCAATTCTCAATCTTCGATTCTCAATCCTCAATCCTCAATTCTCAATCCTCTGTCCTCAGTCCTCAGTCCTCAAACCTCAATCCTCAACCCTCAGCCGTCATCATCAATCCCCAATCCTCAATCCACAATCCTCAATCCTCAATCCTCAATCTTCAATCCTCAATACTCAATCTTCAATCCTCGATCTTCATTCCTCAATCCTCAATCCTCAATACTCAGTCATCAATACTCAATATTCAACACTCGATCCTCAGTCCTCAATCCTCAATCCTCAATCCTCAATCCTCAATCCCCAATCCTCATTCCTCAATCCTCAATCCTCGATTCTCAGACCTCAAACATCATTACTCAACCCTCAGTCCTCGTCCTCAATCCATAACACTTAATCCTCAATCCTCAATCTTCAATCATCAATACTCAATCTTCAATCCTCAATCCTCAATCCTCAATCCTCAATCCTCAATCCTCAATTTTCAATCCTCAATCCTCAACCTTCAATCCTCAATACTCAATCTTCAATTCTCAATCCTCAATCCTCAATCCTCAATCCTCAACACTCAGTCATCAATACTCAATATTCAATCCTCAATCCTCAATCCTCAATCCTCAATACTCAATCCTCAATGTTCAATCCGCAATACCCAATCCTCAACCTTCAATCCTCAATACTCAATCATCAAACCTCAATCATCAATCCTCAATCCTCAATCCTCAATCCTCAATCCTCAATCCTCAATCGTCAATCCTCAATCGTCAATCCTCAATCCCCAATCCTCAGTCTTCAATCCTCAATCCTCAATCCTCAATCCTCAATCCTCAATCCTCAATCTTCAATCGTCAACACTCAATCTTCAATCCTCAATCCTCAATCCTCAATCCTCAATCTTCAATCCTCAATACTCAATCTTCAATCCTCAATCCTCAGTCCTCAAACCTCAACTCTGAATCCTCAATCCAGAATCCTCGAACTTCAGCCCTCAGTCCTCAACAATCAGTCGTCAATCCTCAATCCTCAATAGAATATCCAAAATTCACTGTTTTCAATACTCAATACTCAATCTGCAATCTTCAAATCTCTATCCACAAACATCAATTCTCATCACTCAACCCTCAACACTCAGTCCTCAATGTTCAATCCTCAATCCATAATTCTCAATCTTCAATCCTCAATACTGAATCTTCAATCCTCAATACTCAATCTTCAATCCTCAATCCTCAATCCTCAATCCTCAATCCTCAATCCTCAATCATCAATCTTCAATCTTCAACACTCAACCATCAATCCTCAATTCTCAATCGACAATCCTCAATCCTCAGTCCTCAATCCTCAATCGTCAATCCTCAATCCTCAATCCTCAAACCTCAATTCGGAATCCTCAATCCTGAATCCTCAATCTTTAGCGCTCAGTCCTCAACAATCAGTTGTCAATCCTCAATCCTCAATAGAATATCCTCAATTCACAGTTTTCAATACTCAATACTCAATCTGCAATCTTCAAACCTCTATCCACAAACATCAATTCTCATCACTCAACCCTCAACACTCAGTCCTCAATGCTCAATCCTCAATCCTCAATTCTCAATCTTCAATCCTGAATACTGAATCTTCAATCCTCAATCCTCAATCCTCAATCCTCAATCCTCAATCCTCAATCTTCAATGCTCAGTCCGCAATCCTCAATCTTCAATCCTCAATCGCCAATCCTCAATCCTCAATCCACAATCTTCAATCCTCAACACTCAACCTTCAATCCTCAATCCTCAATCCTCAATCTTCAATCCTCAACACTCAATCTTCAATCCTCAATCATCAATCCTCAATACTCAATCCTCAATCCTCGATCCTGTATCTTCAATCCTCAATACTCAATCTTCAATCCTCAATCCTCAATCCTCAATCCTCAATCCTCATTCTTCAATCCTCAATACCCAATCTTCAATCTTCAATCCTCAATCCTCAATCCTCAATTCTCAATCCTCAATCCTCAATCCTCAGACCTCAAACATCAATACTCAAACCTCAGTCCTCGTCCTCAATCCACAACCCTCAATCCTCAATCCGCAATCTTCAATCATCAATATTCAATCTTCAATCCTCAATACTCAATCCTCAATGTTCAATCCTCAATACCCAATCTACAATCTTCAATCCTCAATCCTCAACCCTCCATCCTCAATTCTCAATCCTCAGTCCTCAAACCTCAATCCTGAATTCTCAATCCTGTATCCTCAATCTTCAGACCTCAGTCCTCAACAATCATTCGTCAATTCTCAATCCTCAATAGAATATCATCAATTCACAGTTTTCAATTCTCAATACTCAATCTGCAATCTTCAAATCTCTATCCACAAACATCAATTCTCATCACTCAACCCTCAACACTCGGTCCCCAATCCTCAATCCTCAATCCTCTATCCTCAATCCTCAATCCTCAATCCTCAATCTTCAATCCTCAATACTCAATCTTCAATCCTCAATCCTCAATCCTCAATCCTCAATCCTCAACCCTCAGCCCTCATGCTCAATCCTCAATCCTCAATCCTCAATCCTCATTCCTCAATCCTCAATCTTCATTCATCAATCCTCAATCTTCAATCGTCAACACTCAATCTTCAATCCTCAGTCCTCAATCCTCAATCCTCAATCCTCAATCCTCAATCCTCTATCTTCAATCCTCAATACTCAATCTTCAATCCTCAATCCTCAATCCTCAATCCTCAATCCTCACTCTTCAATCCTCAATACCCAATCCTCAATCTTCAATCCTCGATCCTCAATCCTCAAACCTCAAACATCAATACTCAACCCTCAGTCCTCGTCCTCAGTCCACAACCCTCAATCCTCAATCCTCAATCTTCAATCATCAATATTCAATCTTCAATCCTCAATCCTCAATCCTCAATGTTCAATCCTCAATACCCAATCTACAATCTTCAATCCTCAATCCTCAATCCTCAATCCTCAGTCCTCAAACCTCAACTCTGAATCCTCAATCCTGAATCCTCAACCTTCAGCCCTCAGTGATCAACAATCAGTTGTCAATGCTCAATCCTCAATAGAATATCCACAATTCACAGTTTTCAATATTCAATACTCAATCTGCAATCTTCAAATCTCTATCCACAAACATCAATTCTCATCACTCATCCCTCAACACTCAGTCCTCAATGTTCAATCCTCAATCCTTAATTCTCAATCTTCAATCCTCAATCCTCAATCCACAATCTTCAATCCTCAACACTCAACCTTCGATCCTCAATCCTCAATCCTCAATCCTCAATCCTCAATCCTCAATCCTCAATCCTCAATCTTCAATCCTCAATACTCAATCTTCAAAACTCGATCCTCAATCCTCAATCCTCAATCCTCATTCTTCAATCCTGAGTTCCCAATCCTCAATCTTCAATCCTCAATCGTCAATCCTCAATCCCCAATCCTCAATCCTCAATCCTCAATCTTCAATCCTCAATACTCAATCTTCAAAACTCGATCCTCAATCCTCAGTCCTCAATCCTCATTCTTCAATCCTGAGTTCCCAATCCTCAATCGTCAATCCTCAATCGTCAATCCTCAATCCCCAATCCTCAGTCTTCAATCCTCAATCCTCAATCCTCAATCCTCAATCCTCAATCTTCAATCGTCAACACTCAATCTTCAATCCTCAATCCTCAATCCTCAATCCTCAATCTTCAATCCTCAATACTCAATCTTCAATCCTCAATCCTCAGTCCTCAAACCTCAACTCTGAATCCTCAATCCAGAATCCTCGAACTTCAGCCCTCAGTCCTCAACAATCAGTCGTCAATCCTCAATCCTCAATAGAATATCCAAAATTCACTGTTTTCAATACTCAATACTCAATCTGCAATCTTCAAATCTCTATCCACAAACATCAATTCTCATCACTCAACCCTCAACACTCAGTCCTCAATGTTCAATCCTCAATCCATAATTCTCAATCTTCAATCCTCAATACTGAATCTTCAATCCTCAATACTCAATCTTCAATCCTCAATCCTCAATCCTCAATCCTCAATCCTCAATCCTCAATCATCAATCCTCAATCTTCAATACTCAACCATCAATCCTCAATTCTCAATCGACAATCCTCAATCCTCAGTCCTCAATCCTCAATCGTCAATCCTCAATCCTCAATCCTCAAACCTCAATTCGGAATCCTCAATCCTGAATCCTCAATCTTTAGCGCTCAGTCCTCAACAATCAGTTGTCAATCCTCAATCCTCAATAGAATATCCTCAATTCACAGTTTTCAATACTCAATACTCAATCTGCAATCTTCAAACCTCTATCCACAAACATCAATTCTCATCACTCAACCCTCAACACTCAGACCTCAATGCTCAATCCTCAATCCTCAATTCTCAATCTTCAATCCTCAATACTGAATCTTCAATCCTCAATCCTCAATCCTCAATCCTCAATCCTCAATCCTCAATCTTCAATGCTCAGTCCGCAATCCTCAATCTTCAATCCTCAATCGTCAATCCTCAATCCTCAATCCACAATCTTCAATCCTCAACACTCAACCTTCAATCCTCAATCCTCAATCCTCAATCTTCAATCCTCAACACTCAATCTTCAATCCTCAATCATCAATCCTCAATACTCAATCCTCAATCCTCGATCCTCTATCTTCAATCCTCAATACTCAATCTTCAATCCTCAATCCTCAATCCTCAATCCTCAATCCTCATTCTTCAATCCTCAATACCCAATCTTCAATCTTCAATCCTCAATCCTCAATCCTCAATTCTCAATCCTCAATCCTCAATCCTGAGACCTCAAACATCAATACTCAACCCTCAGTCCTCGTCCTCAATCCACAACCCTCAATCCTCAATCCGCAATCTTCAATCATCAATATTCAATCTTCAATCCTCAATACTCAATCCTCAATGTTCAATCCTCAATACCCAATCTACAATCTTCAATCCTCAATCCTCAACCCTCCATCCTCAATTCTCAATCCTCAGTCCTCAAACCTCAATCCTGAATTCTCAATCCTGTATCCTCAATCTTCAGACCTCGGTCCTCAACAATCAGTTGTCAATTCTCAATCCTCAATAGAATATCATCAATTCACAGTTTTCAATTCTCAATACTCAATCTGCAATCTTCAAATCTCTATCCACAAACATCAATTCTCATCACTCAACCCTCAACACTCGGTCCCCAATCCTCAATCCTCAATCCTCTATCCTCAATCCTCAATCCTCAATCCTCAATCTTCAATCCTCAATACTCAATCTTCAATCCTCAATCCTCAATCCTCAATCCTCAATCCTCAATCCTCAATCCTCAATCCTCAATCGTCAATCCTCAATCCCCAATCCTCAATCTTCAATCCTCAATCCTCAATCCTCAATCCTCAATCCTCAATCTTCAATCCTCAACACTCAATCTTCAATCATCAATCCTCAATCCTCAATCCTCAATCCTCAATCCTCAATACCCATTCTCCAATCCTCAATACCCAATCCTCAATCTTCAATTCTCAAACCTCAATCGTCAATTCTCAATCCTGAATCCTCAGTCCTCAGTTCTCAAACCTGAATCCTCAACCCTCAGCCCTCATGCTCAATCCTCAATCCTCAATCCTCAATCCTCAATCCGCAATCTTCAATCATCAATATTCAATCTTCAATCCTCAATACTCAATCCTCAATGTTCAATCCTCAATACCCAATCTACAATCTTCAATCCTCAATCCTCAACCCTCCATCCTCAATTCTCAATCCTCAGTCCTCAAACCTCAATCCTGAATTCTCAATCCTGTATCCTCAATCTTCAGACCTCGGTCCTCAACAATCAGTTGTCAATTCTCAATCCTCAATAGAATATCATCATTTCACAGTTTTCAATTCTCAATACTCAATCTGCAATCTTCAAATCTCTATCCACAAACATCAATTCTCATCACTCAACCCTCAACACTCGGTCCCCAATCCTCAATCCTCAATCCTCTATCCTCAATCCTCAATCCTCAATCCTCAATCTTCAATCCTCAATACTCAATCTTCAATCCTCAATCCTCAATCCTCAATCCTCAATCCTCAATCCTCAATCCTCAATCCTCAATCGTCAATCCTCAATCCCCAATCCTCAATCTTCAATCCTCAATCCTCAATCCTCAATCCTCAATCCTCAATCTTCAATCCTCAACACTCAATCTTCAATCATCAATCCTCAATCCTCAATCCTCAATCCTCAATCCTCAATACCCATTCTCCAATCCTCAATACCCAATCCTCAATCTTCAATTCTCAAACCTCAATCGTCAATTCTCAATCCTGAATCCTCAGTCCTCAGTTCTCAAACCTGAATCCTCAACCCTCAGCCCTCATGCTCAATCCTCAATCCTCAATCCTCAATCCTCATTCCTCAATCCTCAATCTTCATTCATCAATCCTCAATCTTCAATCGTCAACACTCAATCTTCAATCCTCAGTCCTCAATCCTCAATCCTCAATCCTCAATCCTCAATCCTCTATCTTCAATCCTCAATACTCAATCTTCAATCCTCAATCCTCAATCCTCAATCCTCACACTCAATCCACAGTCCTCAATCCTCAATCTTCAATCCTCAGTCCCCAGTCCTCAGTCTTCAATCCTCAATCCTCTATCCTCAATCCTCAATCCTCAATCCTCAATCTCCAATCCTCAATACTCAATCTTCAATCCTCAATCCTCAACCCTCAATCCTCAATCTTCATTCCTCAACCCACAATCTTCAATCCTCAACACTCAACCTTCCATCCTCAATCCTCAATCCTCAATACTCAATCCTCAATCCTCAATCCTCAATCCTCAATCTTCAATCCTCAATACTCAATCTACAAACCTCAATCTTCAATCCTCAGTCCTCAATCCTCAATCCTCAATCCTCAATCCTCAATCCTCTATCTTCAATCCTCAATACTCAATCTTCAATCCTCAATCCTCAATCCTCAATCCTCAATCCTCACTCTTCAATCCTCAATACCCAATCCTCAATCTTCAATCCTCGATCCTCTATCATCAAACCTCAAACATCAATACTCAACCCTCAGTCCTCGTCCTCAGTCCACAACCCTCAATCCTCAATCCTCAATCTTCAATCATCAATATTCAATCTTCAATCCTCAATCCTCAATCCTCAATGTTCAATCCTCAATACCCAATCTACAATCTTCAATCCTCAATCCTCAATCCTCAATCCTCAGTCCTCAAACCTCAACTCTGAATCCTCAATCCTGAATCCTCAACCTTCAGCCCTCAGTGCTCAACAATCAGTTGTCAATGCTCAATCCTCAATAGAATATCCACAATTCACAGTTTTCAATATTCAATACTCAATCTGCAATCTTCAAATCTCTATCCACAAACATCAATTCTCATCACTCATCCCTCAACACTCAGTCCTCAATGTTCTATCCTCAATCCTTAATTCTCAATCTTCAATCCTCAATCCTCAATCCACAATCTTCAATCCTCAACACTCAACCTTCGATCCTCAATCCTCAATCCTCAATCCTCAATCCTCAATCCTCAATCCTCAATCCTCAATCTTCAATCCTCAATACTCAATCTTCAAAACTCGATCCTCAATCCTCAATCCTCAATCCTCATTCCGCAATATTCAACACACAACCCTCAACCATCAATCCTCAATACTCAACCATCAATCCTCAATTCTCAATGCTCAATAGAATATCCTGAATTCTCATGGTTCAATACTCAATCCACAATATTCAATAATCAAATATCAATCCTCAAACATCAATTCTCAACACTCAGTCCTCAACACTCAGTACTCTCTCTTCAATCCTCCATCCTCAGCCCTCAATACTCAAGCGTCAATCCTCAATCCTCAATCCTCAACCCTCAATCCTCTGTCCTCAATCCTCAATCTTCAATCCTCAGTTCCCAATACCCAGTCTTCAATCCTCAATCCTCTATCCTCAATCCTCAATCCTCAGTCCTCAACCTTCAATCCTCAATACTCAATCATCAAACCTCAATCATCAATCCTCAATCCTCAATCCTCAATCCTCAATCCTCAATCGTCAATCCTCAATCGTCAATCCTCAATCCCCAATCCTCAGTCTTCAATCCTCAATCCTCAATCCTCAATCCTCAATCCTCAATCCTCAATACTCAATCTTCAATCCTCAATCCTCATTCCTCAAACCTCAACTCTGAATCCTCAATCCTGAATCCTCGAACTTCAGCCCTCAGTCCTCAACAATCAGTCGTCAATCCTCAATCCTCAATAGAATATCCACAATTCACTGTTTTCAATACTCAATACTCAATCTGCAATCTTCAAATCTCTATCCACAAACATCAATTCTCATCACTCAACCCTCAACACTCAGTCCTCAATGTTCAATCCTCAATCCATAATTCTCAATCTTCAATCCTCAATACTGAATCTTCAATCCTCAATACTCAATCTTCAATCCTCAATCCTCAATCCTCAATCCTCAATCCTCAATCCTCAATCATCAATCCTCAATCTTCAATACTCAACCATCAATCCTCAATTCTCAATCCACAATCCTCAATCCTCAGTCCTCAATCCTCAATCCTCAATCCTCAAACCTCAATCCTCAACCGTCAGTCCTCGTCCTCAATCCTCAACCCTCAATCATCAATCCTCAATCTTCAATCATCAATACTCAATCTTCAATCCACAATCCTCAATCCTCAATCCTCAATCCTCAATCCGCAATATTCAACACACAACCCTCAACCATCAATCCTCAATACTCAACCATCAATCCTCAATTCTCAATACTCAATAGAATATCCTGAATTCTCATGGTTCAATACTCAATCCACAATATTCAATAATCAAATATCAATCCTCAAACATCAATTCTCAACACTCAGTCCTCAACACTCAGTCCTCTCTCTTCAATCCTCCATCTTCAGCCCTCAATACTCAAGCGTCAATCCTCAATCCTCAATCCTCAACCCTCAATCCTCTGTCCTCAATCCTCAATCTTCAAACCTCAGTTCCCAATCCCCAGTCTTCAATCCTCAATCCTCTATCCTCAATCCTCAATCCTCAATCCTCAACCTTCAATCCTCAATACTCAATCACCAAACCTCAATCATCAATCCTCAATCCTCAATCCTCAATCCTCAATCCTCAATCCTCAATCGTCAATCCTCAATCGTCAATCCTCAATCCCCAATCCTCAGTCTTCAATCCTCAATCCTCAATCCTCAATCCTCAATCCTCAATCTTCAATCGTCAACACTCAATCTTCAATCCTCAATCCTCAATCCTCAATCCTCAATCCTCAATCTTCAATCCTCAATACTCAATCTTCAATCCTCAATTCTCAACCCTCAATCCTCAATCTTCATTCCTCAATCCTCAAACCTCAATTCGGAATCCTCAATCCTGAATCCTCAATCTTTAGCGCTCAGTCCTCAACAATCAGTTGTCAATCCTCAATCCTCAATAGAATATCCTCAATTCACAGTTTTCAATACTCAATACTCAATCTGCAATCTTCAAACCTCTATCCTCAAACATCAATTCTCATCACTCAACCCTCAACACTCAGTCCTCAATGCTCGATCCTCAATCCTCAATTCTCAATCTTCAATCCTCAATACTGAATCTTCAATCCTCAATCCTCAATCCTCAATCCTCAATCCTCAATCCTCAATCTTCAATCCTCAGTCCGCAATCCTCAATCTTCAATCCTCAATCGTCAATCCTCAATCCTCAATACACAATCTTCAATCCTCAACACTCAACCTTCAATCCTCAATCCTCAATCCTCAATTCTCAATCCTCAATCCTCAATCCTCAATTCTCAATCCTCAATTCTCAATCCTCAATCCTCAATCCTCAGACCTCAAACATCAATACTCAACCCTCAGTCCTCGTCCTCAATCCACAACCCTCAATCCTCAATCCTCAATCTTCAATCATCAATATTCAATCTTCAATCCTCAATACTCAATCCTCAATGTTCAATCCTCAATACCCAATCTACAATCTTCAATCCTCAATCCTCAACCCTCCATCCTCAATTCTCAATCCTCAGTCCTCAAACCTCAATCCTGAATTCTCAATCCTGTATCCTCAATCTTCAGACCGCAGTCCTCAACAATCAGTTGTCAATTCTCAATCCTCAATAGAATATCATCAAATCACAGTTTTCAATTCTCAATACTCAATCTGCAATCTTCAAATCTCTATCCACAAGCATCAATTCTCATCACTCAACCCTCAACACTCGGTCCCCAATCCTCAATCCTCAATCCTCTATCCTCAATCCTCAATCCTCAATCCTCAATCTTCAATCCTCAATACTCAATCTTCAATACTCAATCCTCAATCCCCAATCCTCAATCCTCAATCCTCAATCCTCAATCGTCAATCCTCAATCCCCAATCCTCAATCTTCAATCCTCTATCCTCAATACCCATTCTTCAATCCTCAATACCCAATCCTCAATCTTCAATTCTCAAACCTCAATCCTCAATTCTCAATCCTGAATCCTCAGTCCTCAGTTCTCAAACCTGAATCCTCAACCCTCAGCCCTCATGCTCAATCCTCAATCCTCAATCCTCAATCCTCATTCCTCAATCCTCAATCTTCATTCATCAATCCTTAATCTTCAATCGTCAACACTCAATCTTCAATCCTCAGTCCTCAATCCTCAATCCTCAATCCTCAATCCTCAATCCTCTATCTTCAATCCTCAATACTCAATCTTCAATCCTCAATCCTCAATCCTCAATCCTCAATCCTCATTCTTCAATCCTCAATACCCAATCCTCAATCTTCAATCCTCGATCCTCAATCCTCAATCTTCAACCATCAATATTCAATCTTCAATCCTCAATCCTCAATCTTCAATCCTCAATACTCAATCTTCAATCCTCAATCCTCAATCCTCAATCCTCAACACTCAGTCATCAATACTCAATCATCAATCCTCATTCCTCAATTCTCAATCCTCAATCCTCAATCCTCAATGTTCAATCCGCAATACAAAATCCTCAATCATCAATCCTCAATCCACAATCCTCAATCCTCAATCCTCAATCCTCACTCCTCAGTCCTCAAATCTCAATCCTGAATCCTCAATCCTGAATCCTCGAACTTCAGCCCTCAGTCCTCAACAATCAGTTGTCAATCCTCAATCCTCAATAGAATATCCACGATTCACTGTTTTCAATACTCAATACTCAATCTGCAATCTTCAAATCTCTATCCACAAACATGAATTCTCATCACTCAACCCTCAACACTCAGTCCTCAATGTTCAATCCTCAATTCTTAATTCTCAATCTTCAATCCTCAATACTGAATCTTCAATCCTCAATACTCAATCTTCAATCCTCAATCCTCAATCCTCAATCCTCAATCCTCAATCCTCAATCATCAATCCTCAATCTTCAATACTCAACCATCAATCCTCAATTCTCAATCCTCAATCCACAATCCTCAGTCCTCAATCCTCAACCCTCGATCCTCAAACCTCAATCCTCAACCGTCAGTCCTCGTCCTCAATCCTCAACCCTCAATCATCAATCCTCAATCTTCAATCATCAATATTCAATCTTCAATCCTCAATCCTCAATCCTCAATCCTCAATCCTCAATCCGCAATATTCAACACACAACACTCAACCATCAATCCTCAATGCTCAACCATCAATCCTCAATTCTCAATACTCAATAGAATATCCTGAATTCTCATGGTTCAATACTCAATCCACAATATTCAATAATCAAATATCAATCCTCAAACATCAATCCTCAACACTCAATCCTCAACACACAGTCCTCTCTCTTCAATCCTCCATCCTCAGCCCTCAATCCACAATCGTCAATCCTCAATCCCCAATCCTCAGTCTTCAATCCACAATCCTCAATCCTCAATCCTCAATCCTCAATCTTCAATCGTCAACACTCAATCTTCAATCCTCAATCCTCAATCCTCAGTACTCAATACTCAATCCTCTATCTTCAATCCTCAATACTCAATCTTCAATCATCAATTCTCAATCCTCAATCCTCAATCCTCATTCTTCAATCCTCAAAACCCAATCCTCAATCTTCAATCCTCAATCCTCAATCCTCAAACCTCAAACATCAATACTCAACCCTCAGTCCTCGTACTCAGTCCACAACCCTCAATCCTCAATCCTCAATCTTCAATCATCAATATTCAATCTTCAATCTCCAATCCTCAATCGTCAATCCTCAATGTTCAATCCTCAATACCCAATCTACAATCTTCAATCCTCAATCCTCTATCCTCAATCCTCAATCCTCAATCCTCAATCCTCAATCCTCAATCCTCAATCCTCAATCTTCAATCCTCAATAGTCAGTCTTCAATCCTCAATCCTCAATCCTCAATCCTCAATCCTCAATCCGCAATATTCAACACACAACCCTCAACCGTCAATCCTCAATGCTCAACCATCAATCCTCAATTCTCAATACTCAATAGAATATCCTGAATTCTCATGGTTCAATACTCAATCCACAATATTCAATAATCAAATATCAATCCTCAAACATCAATTCTCAACACTCAATCCTCAACACACAGTCCTCTCTCTTCAATCCTCCATCCTCAGCCCTCAATCCTCAATCGTCAATCCTCAATCCCCAATCCTCAGTCTTCAATCCACAATCCTCAATCCTCAATCCTCAATCCTCAATCTTCAATCGTCAACACTCAATCTTCAATCCTCAATCCTCAATCCTCAATCCTCACCCTCAATCCTCAGTCCTCAATCCTCAATCTTCAATCCTCAGTCCCCAGTCCTCAGTCTTCAATCCTCAATCCTCTATCCTCAATCCTCAATCCTCGATCCTCAATCTCCAATCCTCAATACTCAATCTTCAATCCTCAATCCTCAATCCTCAATCCCCAACCCTCAATCCTCAATCCTCAATCGTCAATCCTCAATCCCCAATCCTCAATCTTCAATCCTCAATCCTCAATCCTCAATCCTCAATCCTCAATCTTCAATCCTCAATACTCAATCTTCAATCCTCAATCCTCAACCCACAATCCTCAATCTTCATTCCTCAACCCACAATCTTCAATCCTCAACACTCAACCTTCAATCCTCAATCCTCAATCCT
This sequence comes from Calliopsis andreniformis, assembly GCF_051401765.1. Taxonomy (NCBI): domain Eukaryota; kingdom Metazoa; phylum Arthropoda; class Insecta; order Hymenoptera; family Andrenidae; genus Calliopsis; species Calliopsis andreniformis. Next base: position 680,991 of record NW_027480437.1, on the reverse strand, counting down.
CAATACTCAATCCTCAATCCTCAATCCTCAATCCTCAATCTTCAATCCTCAATACTCAATCTTCAAACCTCAATCCTCAATCCTCAATCCTCAATCCTCATTCTTCAATCCTGAATTCCCAGTCCTCAATCTTCAATCCTCAATCCTCAATCCTCAATACTCAAACCTCAATCCTCAACCCTCAGCCCTCATCCTCCATCCTCAATCCTCAATTCTTAATCCTCAATCTTCAATCCTCAATACTCAATCTTCAATCCTCAATCTTCATTCCTCTATCCTCAATCCTCAATCCTCAATCTTCAATCATCAATCCTCAATCCTCAATCCTCAATCCTCAATCCTCAATACTCAATCCTCTATCTTCAATCCTCAATACTCAATCTTCAATCATCAATCCTCAATCCTCAATCCTCAATCCTCATTCTTCAATCCTCAAAACCCAATCCTCAATCTTCAATCCTCAATCCTCAATCCTCAAACCTCAAACATCAATACTCAACCCTCAGTCCTCGTCCTCAGTCCACAACCCTCAATCCTCAATCCTCAATCTTCAATCATCAATATTCAATCTTCAATCTTCAATCCTCAATCGTCAATCCTCAATGTTCAATCCTCAATACCCAATCTACAATCTTCAATCCTCAATCCTCTATCCTCAATCCTCAATCCTCAATCCTCAATCCTCAGTCATCAATACTCAATCTTCAATACTCGATCCTCAATCCTCAATCCTCAATCCTCAATCCTCAATTCTCAATCCTCAATCCTCAATCCTCAATACTCAATCTTCAATCCTCAATCCTCAACCCTCAATCCTCAATCTTCATTCCTCAATCCTCAATCCTCAATCCTCAGTCATCAATACTCAATCTTCAATACTCGATCCTCAATCCTCAATCCTCAATCCTCAATTCTCAATCCTCAATTCTCAATCCTCAATCCTCAATCCTCAGACCTCAAACATCAATACTCAACCCTCAGTCCTCGTCCTCAATCCACAACCCTCAGTCCTCAATCCTCAATCTTCAATCATCAATATTCAATCTTCAATCCTCAATACTCAATCCTCAATGTTCAATCCTCAATACCCAATCTACAATCTTCAATCCTCAATCCTCAACCCTCCATCCTCAATTCTCAATCCTCAGTCCTCAAACCTCAATCCTGAATTCTCAATCCTGTATCCTCAATCTTCAGACCGCAGTCCTCAACAATCAGTTGTCAATTCTCAATCCTCAATAGAATATCATCAATTCACAGTTTTCAATTCTCAATACTCAATCTGCAATCTTCAAATCTCTATCCACAAACATCAATTCTCATCACTCAACCCTCAACACTCGGTCCCCAATCCTCAATCCTCAATCTTCAATCCTCAATACTCAATCTTCAATCCTCAATCCTCAATCCTCAATCCTCAATCCTCAGTCCTCAGTTCTCAAACCTGAATCCTCAACCCTCAGCCCTCATGCTCAATCCTCAATCCTCAATCCTCAATCCTCATTCCTCAATCCTCAATCTTCATTCATCAATCCTCAATCTTCAATCGTCAACACTCAATCTTCAATCCTCAGTCCTCAATCCTCAATCCTCAATCCTCAATCCTCAATCCTCTATCTTCAATCCTCAATACTCAATCTTCAATCCTCAATACTCAATCCTCAATCCTCAATCCTCATTCTTCAATCCTCAATACCCAATCCTCAATCTTCAATCCTCGATCCTCAATCCTCAATCTTCAATCATCAATATTCAATCTTCAATCCTCAATCCTCAATCCTCAATGTACAATCCTCAATCCCCAATCTACAATCTTCAATCCTCAATCCTCAATCCTCAATCCTCAGTCCTCAAACCTCAACTCTGAATCCTCAATCCTGAATCCTCAATCTTCAGCCCTCTGTCCTCAACAATCAGTTGTCTATGCTCAATCCTCAATAGAATATCCACAATTCACAGTTTTCAATATTCAATACTCAATCTGCAATCTTCAAACCTCTATCCAGAAGCATCAATTCTCATCACTCATCCCTCAACACTCAGTCCTCAATGTTCTATCCTCAATCCTTAATTCTCAATCGTCAATCCTCAATCCTCAATCCACAATCTTCAATCCTCAACACTCAACCTTCAATCCTCAATCCTCAATCCTCAATCCTCAATCCTCAATCCTCAATCCTCAATCCTCAATCTTCAATCCTCAATACTCAATCTTCAAAACTCGATCCTCAATCCTCAATCCTCAATCCTCATTCTTCAATCCTGAGTTCCCAATCCTCAATCTTCAATCCTCAATCGTCAATCCTCAATCCCCAATCCTCAATCTTCAATCCTCAATCCTCAATCCTCAATCCTCAATCCTCACCCTCAATCCTCAGTCCTCAATCCTCAATCTTCAATCCTCAGTCCCCAGTCCTCAGTCTTCAATCCTCAATCCTCTATCCTCAATCCTCAATCCTCGATCCTCAATCTCCAATCCTCAATACTCAATCTTCAATCCTCAATCCTCAATCCTCAATCCCCAACCCTCAATCCTCAATCCTCAATCGTCAATCCTCAATCCCCAATCCTCAATCTTCAATCCTCAATCCTCAATCCTCAATCCTCAATCCTCAATCTTCAATCCTCAATACTCAATCTTCAATCCTCAATCCTCAACCCACAATCCTCAATCTTCATTCCTCAACCCACAATCTTCAATCCTCAACACTCAACCTTCAATCCTCAATCCTCAATCCTCAATACTCAATCCTCAATCCTCAATCCTCAATCCTCAATCTTCAATCCTCAATACTCAATCTTCAAACCTCAATCCTCAATCCTCAATCCTCAATCCTCATTCTTCAATCCTGAATTCCCAGTCCTCAATCTTCAATCCTCAATCCTCAATCCTCAATACTCAAACCTCAATCCTCAACCCTCAGCCCTCATCCTCCATCCTCAATCCTCAATTCTTAATCCTCAATCTTCAATCCTCAATACTCAATCTTCAATCCTCAATCTTCATTCCTCTATCCTCAATCCTCAATCCTCAGTCATCAATACTCAAACTTCACTACTCGATCCTCAATCCTCAATCCTCAATCCTCAATCCTCAATCCTCAATCCTCAATCCTCATTCCTCAATCCTCAATCCTCAATCCTCAGACCTCAGACATCAATACTCAACCCTCAGTACTTGTCCTCAATCCACAACACTCAATCCTCAATCCTCAATCTTCAATCATCAATACTCGATCTTCAATACTCAATCCTCAATACTCAATACTCAATCCTCAATCCTCAATCCTCAATCTTCAATCCTCAATACTCAATCTTCAATACTCGATCCTCAATCCTCAATCCTCAATCCTCAATTCTCAATCCTCAATCCTCAATCCTCATTCCTCAATCCTCAATCCTCAATCCTCAAACCTCAATCCTCAACCGTCAGTCCTCGTCCTCAATCCTCAACCCTCAATCATCAATCCTCAATCTTCAATCATCAATACTCAATCTTCAATCCACAATACTCAATCCTCAATCCTCAATCCTCAACCTTCAATCCTCAATACTCAATCTTCAATCCTCAATCCTCATTCCTCAAACCTCAACTCTGAAACCTCAATCCTGAATCCTCGAACTTCAGCCCTCAGTCCTCAACAATCAGTCGTCAATCCTCAATCCTCAATAGAATATCCACAATTCACTGTTTTCAATACTCAATACTCAATCTGCAAACTTCAAATCTCTATCCACAAACATCAATTCTCATCACTCAACCCTCAACACTCAGTCCTCAATGTTCAATCCTCAATCCATAATTCTCAATCTTCAATCCTCAATACTGAATCTTCAATCCTCAATACTCAATCTTCAATCCTCAATCCTCAATCCTCAATCCTCAATCCTCAATCCTCAATCATCAATCCTGAATCTTCAATACTCAACCATCAATCCTCAATTCTCAATCCACAATCCTCAATCCTCAGTCCTCAATCCTCAATCCTGAATCCTCAAACCTCAATCCTCAACCGGCAGTCCTCGTCCTCAATCCTCAACCCTCAATCATCAATCCTCAATCTTCAATCATCAATACTCAACCTTCAATCCACAATCCTCAATCCTCAATCCTCAATCCTCATTCCGCAATATTCAACACACAACCCTCAACCATCAATCCTCAATACTCAACCATCAATCCTCAATTCTCAATGCTCAATAGAATATCCTGAATTCTCATGGTTCAATACTCAATCCACAATATTCAATAATCAAATATCAATCCTGAAACATCAATTCTCAACACTCAGTCCTCAACACTCAGTACTCTCTCTTCAATCCTCCATCCTCAGCCCTCAATACTCAAGCGTCAATCCTCAATCCTCAATCCTCAACCCTCAATCCTCTGTCCTCAATCCTCAATCTTCAATCCTCAGTTCCCAATACCCAGTCTTCAATCCTCAATCCTCTATCCTCAATCCTCAATCCTCAGTCCTCAACCTTCAATCCTCAATACTCAATCATCAAACCTCAATCATCAATCCTCAATCCTCAATCCTCAATCCTCAATCCTCAATCGTCAATCCTCAATCGTCAATCCTCAATCCCCAATCCTCAGTCTTCAATCCTCAATCCTCAATCCTCAATCCTCAATCCTCAATCCTCAATACTCAATCTTCAATCCTCAATCCTCATTCCTCAAACCTCAACTCTGAATCCTCAATCCTGAATCCTCGAACTTCAGCCCTCAGTCCTCAACAATCAGTCGTCAATCCTCAATCCTCAATAGAATATCCACAATTCACTGTTTTCAATACTCAATACTCAATCTGCAATCTTCAAATCTCTATCCACAAACATCATTTCTCATCACTCAACCCTCAACACTCAGTCCTCAATGTTCAATCCTCAATCCATAATTCTCAATCTTCAATCCTCAATACTGAATCTTCAATCCTCAATACTCAATCTTCAATCCTCAATCCTCAATCCTCAATCCTCAATCCTCAATCATCAATCCTCAATCTTCAATACTCAACCATCAATCCTCAATTCTCAATCCACAATCCTCAATCCTCAGTCCTCAATCCTCAATCCTCAATCCTCAAACCTCAATCCTCAACCGTCAGTCCTCGTCCTCAATCCTCAACCCTCAATCATCAATCCTCAATCTTCAATCATCAATACTCAATCTTCAATCCACAATCCTCAATCCTCAATCCTCAATCCTCAATCCGCAATATTCAACACACAACCCTCAACCATCAATCCTCAATACTCAACCATCAATCCTCAATTCTCAATCCTCAATAGAATATCCTGAATTCTCATGGTTCAATACTCAATCCACAATATTCAATAATCAAATATCAATCCTCAAACATCAATTCTCAACACTCAGTCCTCAACACTCAGTCCTCTCTCTTCAATCCTCCATCTTCAGCCCTCAATACTCAAGCGTCAATCCTCAATCCTCAATCCTCAACCCTCAATCCTCTGTCCTCAATCCTCAATCTTCAAACCTCAGTTCCCAATCCCCAGTCTTCAATCCTCAATCCTCTATCCTCAATCCTCAATCCTCAATCCTCAACCTTCAATCCTCAATACTCTATCACCAAACCTCAATCATCAATCCTCAATCCTCAATCCTCAATCCTCAATCCTCAATCCTCAATCGTCAATCCTCAATCGTCAATCCTCAATCCCCAATCCTCAGTCTTCAATCCTCAATCCTCAATCCTCAATCCTCAATCCTCAATCTTCAATCGTCAACACTCAATCTTCAATCCTCAATCCTCAATCCTCAATCCTCTATCCTCAATCTTCAATCCTCAATACTCAATCTTCAATCCTCAATTCTCAACCCTCAATCCTCAATCTTCATTCCTCAATCCTCAAACCTCAATTCGGAATCCTCAATCATGAATCCTCAATCTTTAGCGCTCAGTCCTCAACAATCAGTTGTCAATCCTCAATCCTCAATAGAATATCCTCAATTCACAGTTTTCAATACTCAATACTCAATCTGCAATCTTCAAACCTCTATCCACAAACATCAATTCTCATCACTCAACCCTCAACACTCAGTCCTCAATGCTCGATCCTCAATCCTCAATTCTCAATCTTCAATCCTCAATACTGAATCTTCAATCCTCAATCCTCAATCCTCAATCCTCAATCCTCAATCCTCAATCTTCAATCCTCAGTCCGCAATCCTCAATCTTCAATCCTCAATCGTCAATCCTCAATCCTCAATACACAATCTTCAATCCTCAACACTCAACCTTCAATCCTCAATCCTCAATCCTCAATTCTCAATCCTCAATCCTCAATCCTCAATCCTCAATCATCAATCCTCAATACTCAATCTTCAAACCTCAATCCTCAATACTCAATCCTCAATCCTCATTCTTCAATCCTGAATTCCCAGTCCTCAATCTTCAATCCTCAATGCTCAATCCTCAATACTCAAACCTCAATCCTCAACCCTCAGCCCTCATCCTCCATCCTCAATCCTTAATCCTTAATCCTCAATCTTCAATCCTCAATACTCAATCTTCAATCCTCAAACTTCATTCCTCAATCCTCAAGCCTCAATCCTCAGTCATCAATACTCAAACTTCAATACTCGATCCTCAATCCTCAATCCTCAATCCTCAATCCTCAATCCTCAATCCTCATTCCTCAATCCTCAATCCTCAATCCTCAGACCTCAAACATCAATACTCAACCCTCAGTACTCGTCCTCAATCCACAACACTCAATCCTCAATCCTCAAACTTCAATCATCAACACTCGATCTTCAATACTCAATCCTCAATCCTCAATACTCAATCCTCAATCCTCAATCCTCAATCTTCAATCCTCAATACTCAATCTTCAATCCTCAATCCTAAATCCTCAATCCTCAACACTCAGTCATCAATACTCAATCATCAATCCTCATTCCTCAATTCTCAATACTCAATCCTCAATCCTCAATGTTCAATCCGCAATACAAAATCCTCAATCTTCAATCCTCAATCCACAATCCTCAATCCTCAATCCTCAATCCTCACTCCTCAGTCCTCAAATCTCAATCCTGAATCCTCAACCCTGAATCCTCAATCTTCAGCCCTCAGTCCTCAACAATCAGTTGTCAATCCTCAATCCTCAATAGAATATCCTTAATTCACAGTTTTCAATACTCAATACTCAATCTGCAATCATCAAATCTCTATCCACAAACATCAATTCTCATCATTCAGCCCTCAACACTCAGTCCCCAATCCTCAATCTTCAATTCTCAATCCTCAATCCTCAATCCTCAATCCTCAATCCTCAATCTTCAACCCTCAATCCTCAACCCTCAGACCTCATCCTCAATCCTCAATCCTCAATCCTCAATCCTCAATCTTCAATCCTCAATAGTCAGTCTTCAATCCTCAATCCTCAGTCCTCAAACCACAACTCTGAATCCTCAATCCTGAATCCTCGAACTTCAGCCCTCAGTCCTCAACAATCAGTTGTCAATCCTCAATCCTCAATAGAATATCCACGATTCACTGTTTTCAATACTCAATACTCAATCTGCAATCTTCAAATCTCTATCCACAAACATCAATTCTCATCACTCAACCCTCAACGCTCAGTCCTCAATGTTCAATCCTCAATTCTTAATTCTCAATCTTCAATCCTCAATACTGAATCTTCAATCCTCAATACTCAATCTTCAATCCTCAATCCTCAATCCTCAATCCTCAATCCTCAATCATCAATCCTCAATCTTCAATACTCAACCATAAATCCTCAATTCTCAATCCTCAATCCTCAATCCTCAGTCGTCAATCCTCAGTCCTCAATCCTCAAACCTCAATCCTCAACCGTCAGTCCTCGTCCTCAATCCTCAACCCTCAGTCATCAATCCTCAATCTTCAATCATCAATACTCAATCTTCAATCCTCAATCCTCAATCCTCAATCCTCAATCCTCAATCCGCAATATTCAACACACAACCCTCAACCATCAATCCTCAATGCTCAACCATCAATCCTCAATTCTCAATACTCAATAGAATATCCTGAATTCTCATGGTTCAATACTCAATCCACAATATTCAATAATCAAATATCAATCCTCAAACATCAATTCTCAACACTCAATCCTCAACACACAGTCCTCTCTCTTCAATCCTCCATCCTCAGCCCTCAATCCTCAATCGTCAATCCTCAATCCCCAATCCTCAGTCTTCAATCCACAATCCTCAATCCTCAATCCTCAATCCTCAATCTTCAATCGTCAACACTCAATCTTCAATCCTCAATCCTCAATCCTCAATCCTCAATCCTCAATACTCAATCCTCTATCTTCAATCCTCAATACTCAATCTTCAATCATCAATCCTCAATCCTCAATCCTCAATCCTCATTCTTCAATCCTCAAAACCCAATCCTCAATCTTCAATCCTCAATCCTCAATCCTCAAACCTCAAACATCAATACTCAACTCTCAGTCCTCGTCCTCAGTCCACGACCCTCAATCCTCAATCCTCAATCTTCAATCATCAATATTCAATCTTCAATCTTCAATCCTCAATCGTCAATCCTCAATGTTCAATCCTCAATACCCAATCTACAATCTTCAATCCTCAATCCTCTATCCTCAATCCTCAATCCTCAATCCTCAATCCTCAGTCATCAATACTCAATCTTCAATACTCGATCCTCAATCCTCAATCCTCAATCCTCAATTCTCAATCCTCAATCCTCAATGCTCAATACTCAATCTTCAATCCTCAATCCTCAACACTCAATCCTCAATCTTCATTCCTCAATCCTCAATCCTCAATCCTCAGTCATCAATACTCAATCTTCAGTACTCGATCCTCAATCCTCAATCCTCAATCCTCAATTCTCAATCCTCAATCCTCAATCCTCATTCCTCAATCCTCAAACCTCAGTTCGGAATCCTCAATCCTGAATCCTCAATCTTTAGCGCTCAGTCCTCAACAATCAGTTGTCAATCCTCAATCCTCAATAGAATATCCTCAATTCACAGTTTTCAATACTCAATACTCAATCTGCAATCTTCAAACCTCTATCCACAAACATCAATTCTCATCACTCAACCCTCAACACTCAGTCCTCAATGCTCAATCCTCAATCCTCAATTCTCAATCTTCAATCCTCAATACTGAATCTTCAATCCTCAATCCTCAATCCTCAATCCTCAATCCTCAATCCTCAATCTTCAATCCTCAGTCCGCAATCCTCAATCTTCAATCCTCAATCGTCAATCCTCAATCCTCAATACACAATCTTCAATCCTCAACACTCAACCTTCAATCCTCAATCCTCAATCCTCAATTCTCAATCCGCAATCCTCAATCCTCAATCCTCAATCATCAATCCTCAATACTCAATCTTCAAACCTCAATCCTCAACACTCAATCCTCAATCCTCATTCTTCAATCCTGAATTCCCAGTCCTCAATCTTCAATCCTCAATGCTCAATCCTCAATACTCAAACCTCAATCCTCAACCCTCAGCCCTCATCCTCCATCCTCAATCCTTAATCCTTAATCCTCAATCTTCAATCCTCAATACTCAATCTTCAATCCTCAATCTTCATTCCTCAATCCTCAATCCTCAATCCTCAGTCATCAATACTCAAACTTCAATACTCGATCCTCAATCCTCAATCCTCAATCCGCAATCCTCAATCCTCATTCCTCAATCCTCAATCCTCAATCCTCAAACCTCAATCCTCAACCGTCAGTCCTCGTCCTCAATCCTCAACCCTCAATCATCAATCCTCAATCTTCAATCATCAGTACTCAATCTTCAATCCACAATCCTCAATCCTCAATCCTCAATCCGCAATATTCAACACACAACCCTCAACCATCAATCATCAATACTCAACCATCAATCCTCAATTCTCAATACTCAATAGAATATCCTGAATTCTCATGGTTCAATACTCAATCCTCAATATTCAATAATCAAATATCAATCCTCAAACATCAATTCTCAACACTCGGTCCTCAACACTCAGTCCTAACTCTTCAATCCTCCATCCTCAGCCCTCAATACTCAAGCGTCAACCCTCAATCCACTGTCCTCAATCCTCAATCTTCAATCCTCAGTTCCCAATTCCCAGTCTTCAATCCTCAATCCTCTATCCTCAATCCTCAATCCTCAATCCTCAACCTTCAATCCTCAATACTCAATCATCAAACCTCAATCATCAATCCTCATTCCTCAATTCTCAATCCTCAATCCTCAATCCTCAATGTTCAATCCGCAATACAAAATCCTCAATCTTCAATCCTCAATCCACAATCCTCAATCCTCAATCCTCAATCCTCACTCCTCAGTCCTCAAATCTCAATCCTGAATCCTCAACCCTGAATCCTCAATCTTCAGCCCTCAGTCCTCAACAATCAGTTGTCAATCCTCAATCCTCAATAGAATATCCTTAATTCACAGTTTTCAATACTCAATACTCAATCTGCAATCATCAAATCTCTATCCACAAACATCAATTCTCATCATTCAGCCCTCAACACTCAGTCCCCAATCCTCAATCTTCAATACTCAATCCTCAATCCTCAATCCTCAATCCTCAATCCTCAACCTTCAACCCTCAATCCTCAACCCTCAGACCTCATCCTCAATACTCAATCCTCAATCCTCAATCCTCAATCTTCAATCCTCAATAGTCAGTCATCAATCCTCAATCCTCAGTCCTCAAACCACAACTCTGAATCCTCAATCCTGAATCCTCGAACTTCAGCCCTCAGTCCTCAACAATCAGTTGTCAATCCTCAATCCTCAATAGAATATCCACGATTCACTGTTTTCAATACTCAATACTCAATCTGCAATCTTCAAATCTCTATCCACAAACATCAATTCTCATCATTCAACCCTCAACGCTCAGTCCTCAATGTTCAATCCTCAATTCTTAATTCTCAATCTTCAATCCTCAATACTGAATATTCAATCCTCAATACTCAATCTTCAATCCTCAATCCTCAATCCTCAATCCTCAATCCTCAATCCTCAATCATCAATCCTCAATCTTCAATACTCAACCATCAATCCTCAATTCTCAATCCTCAATCCTCAATCCTCAGTCCTCAATCCTCAATCCTCAATCCTCAAACCTCAATCCTCAACCGTCAGTCCTCGTCCTTAATCGTCAACCCTCAATCATCAATCCTCAATCTTCAATCATCAATACTCAATCTTCAATCCTCAATCCTCAATCCTCAATCCTCAATCCTCAATCCGCAATATTCAACACACAACCCTCAACCATCAATCCTCAATGCTCAACCATCAATCCTCAATTCTCAATACTCAATCCTCAGTCATCAATACTCAATCTTCAATACTCGATCCTCAATCCTCAATCCTCAATCCTCAATTCTCAATCCTCAATCCTCAATGCTCAATACTCAATCGTCAATCCTCAATCCTCAACCCTCAATCCTCTATCTTCATTCCTCAATCCTCAATCCTCAATCCTCAGTCATCAATACTCAATCTTCAATACTCGATCCTCAATCCTCAATCCTCAATCCTCAATTCTCAATCCTCAATCCTCAATCCTCATTCCTCAATCCTCAAACCTCAATTCGGAATCCTCAATCCTGAATCCTCAATCTTTAGCGCTCAGTCCTCAACAATCAGTTGTCAATCCTCAATCCTCAATAGAATATCCTCAATTCACAGTTTTCAATACTCAATACTCAATCTGCAATCTTCAAACCTCTATCCACAAACATCAATTCTCATCACTCAACCCTCAACACTCAGTCCTCAATGCTCAATCCTCAATCCTCAATTCTCAATCTTCAATCCTCAATACTGAATCTTCAATCCTCAATCCTCAATCCTCAATCCTCAATCCTCAATCCTCAATCTTCAGTCCTCAGTCCGCAATCCTCAATCTTCAATCCTCAATCGTCAATCCTCAATCCTCAATACACAATCTTCAATCCTCAACACTCAACCTTCAATCCTCAATCCTCAATCTTCAATTCTCAATCCTCTATCCTCAATCCTCAATCCTCAATCATCAATCCTCAATACTCAATCTTCAAACCTCAATCCTCAATACTCAATCCTCAATCCTCATTCTTCAATCCTGAATTCCCAGTCCTCAATTTTCAATCCTCAATGCTCAATCCTCAATACTCAAACCTCAATCCTCAACCCTCAGCCCTCATCCTCCATCCTCAATCCTTAATCCTTAATCCTCAATCTTCAATCCTCAATACTCAATCTTCAATACTCAATCTTCATTCCTCAATCCTCAATCCTCAATCCTCAGTCATCAATACTCAAACTTCAATACTCGATCCTCAATCCTCAATCCTCAATCCTCAATCCGCAATCCTCAATCCTCATTCCTCAATCCTCAATCCTCAATCCTCAAACCTCAATCCTCAACCGTCAGTCCTCGTCCTCAATCCTCAACCCTCAATCATCAATCCTCAATCTTCAATCATCAATACTCAATCTTCAATCCACAATCCTCAATCCTCAATCCTCAATCCGCAATATTAAACACAGAACCCTCAACCATCAATCCTCAATACTCAACCATCAATCCTCAATTCTCAATACTCAATAGAATATCCTGAATTCTCAAGGTTCAATACTCAATCCACAATATTCAATAATCAAATATCAATCCTCAAACATCAATTCTCAACACTCAGTCCTCAACACTCAGTCCTAACTCTTCAATCCTCCATCCTCAGCCCTCAATACTCAAGCGTCAACCCTCAATCCTCTGTCCTCAATCCTCAATCTTCAATCCTCTGTTCCCAATCCCCAGTCTTCAATCCTCAATCCTCTTTCCTCAATCCTCAATCCTCAATCCTCAACCTTCAATCCTCAATACTCAATCATCAAACGTCAATCATCAATCCTCAATCCTCAATCCTCAATCCTCAATCCTCAATCCTCAATCGTCAATCCTCAATCGTCAATCCTCAATCCCCGATCCTCAGTCTTCAATCCTCAATCCTCAATCCTCAATCCTCAATCCTCAATCTTCAATCGTCAACACTCAATCTTCAATCTTCAATCCTCAATCCTCAACCCTCAATCCTCAATCTTCAATCCTCAATACTCAATCTTCAATCCTCAATCCTCAACCCTCAATCCTCAATCTTCATTCCTCAATCCTCAACCCTCAATCCTCAGTCATCAATACTCAATCTTCAATACTCGATCCTCAATCCTCAATCCTCAATCCTCAATTCTCAATCCTCAATCCTCAATCCTCATTCCTCAATCCTCAATCCTCAATCCTCAATCTTCAATCCTCAGTCCGCAATCCTCAATCTTCAATCCTCAATCTTCAATCCTCAATCCTCAATCCTCAATCCTCAATCCTCAATCCTCAATCTTCAACCCTCAATCCTCAACCCTCAGACCTCATCCTCAATCCTCAATCCTCAATCCTCAATCCTCATTCTTCAATCCTCAATACTCAATCTTCAATCCTCAATCCTCAGTCCTCAAACCTCAACTCTGAATCCTCAATCCTGAATCCTCGAACTTCAGCCCTCAGTCCTCAACAATCAGTCGTCAATCCTCAATCCTCAATAGAATATCCACAATTCACTGCTTTCAATACTCAATACTCAATCTGCAATCTTCAAATCTCTATCCACAAACATCAATTCTCATCACTCAACCCTCAACACTCAGTCCTCAATGTTCAATCCTCAATCCATAATTCTCAATCTTCAATCCTCAATACTGAATCTTCAATCCTCAATACTCAATCTTCAATCCTCAATCCTCAATCCTCAATCCTCAATCCTCAATCCTCAATCCTCAATCATCAATCCTCAATCTTCAATACTCAACCATCAATCCTCAATTCTCAATCCACAATCCTCAATCCTCAGTCCTCAATCCTCAATCCTCAATCCTCAAACCTCAATCCTCAACCGTCAGTCCTCGTCCTCAATGCTCAACCCTCAATCATCAATCCTCAATCTTCAATCATCAATACTCAATCTTCAATCCACAATCCTCAATCCTCAATCCTCAATCCTCAATCCGCAATATTCAACACACAACCCTCAACCATCAATCCTCAATACTCAACCATCAATCCTCAATTCTCAATACTCAATAGAATATCCTGAATTCTCATGGTTCAATACTCAATCCACAATATTCAATAATCAAATATCAATCCTCAAACATCAATTCTCAACACTCAGTCCTCAACACTCAGTCCTCTCTCTTCAATCCTCCATCCTCAGCCCTCAATACTCAAGCGTCAATCCTCAATCCTCAATCCTCAACCCTCAATCCTCTGTCCTCAATCCTCAATCTTCAATCCTCAGTTCCCAATCCCCAGTCTTCAATCCTCAATCCTCTATCCTCAATCCTCAGTCCGCAATCCTCAATCTTCAATCCTCAATCGTCAATCCTCAATCCTCAATCCACAATCTTCAATCCTCAACACTCAACCTTCAATCCTCAATCCTCAATCCTCAATTCTCAATCCTCAATCCTCAATCCTCAATCCTCAATCATCAATCCTCAATACTCAATCTTCAAACCTCAATCCTCAATACTCAATCCTCAATCCTCATTCTTCAATCCTGAATTCCCAGTCCTCAATCTTCAATCCTCAATGCTCAATCCTCAATACTCAAACCTCAATCCTCAACCCTCAGCCCTCATCCTCCATCCTCAATCCCTAATCCTTAATCCTCAATCTTCAATCCTCAATACTCAATCTTCAATCCTCAAACTTCATTCCTCAATCCTCAAGCCTCAATCCTCAGTCATCAATACTCAAACTTCAATACTCGATCCTCAATCCTCAATCCTCAATCCTCAATCCTCAATCCTCAATCCTCATTCCTCAATGCTCAATCCTCAATCCTCAGACCTCAAACATCAATACTCAACCCTCAGTACTCGTCCTCAATCCACAACACTCAATCCTCAATCCTCAAACTTCAATCATCAATACTCGATCTTCAATACTCAATCCTCAATCCTCAATACTCAATCTTCAATCCTCAATCCTCAATCCTCAATCCTCAACACTCAGTCATCAATACTCAATCATCAATCCTCATTCCTCAATTCTCAATCCTCAATCCTCAACCCTCAATGTTCAATCCGCAATACAAAATCCTCAATCTTCAATCCTCAATCCACAATCCTCAATCCTCAATCCTCAATACTCACTCCTCAGTCCTCAAATCTCAATCCTGAATCCTCAACCCTGAATCCTCAATCTTCAGCCCTCAGTCCTCAACAATCAGTTGTCAATCCTCAATCCTCAATAGAATATCCTTAATTCACACTTTTCAATAGTCAATACTCAATCTGCAATCATCAAATCTCTATCCACAAACATCAATTCTCATCATTCAGCCCTCAACACTCAGTCCCCAATCCTCAATCTTCAATCCTCAATCCTCAATCCTCAATCCTCAA
The DNA here is from genome assembly GCF_051401765.1 of Calliopsis andreniformis. Lineage (NCBI taxonomy): Eukaryota > Metazoa > Arthropoda > Insecta > Hymenoptera > Andrenidae > Calliopsis > Calliopsis andreniformis. The sequence continues at coordinate 665,536 of NW_027480437.1, read as the reverse complement.
TCCTCAATCCTCAACACTCAATCCTCAACACACAGTCCTCTCTCTTCAATCCTCCATCCTCAGCCCTCAATCCTCAATCGTCAATCCTCAATCCCCAATCCTCAGTCTTCAATCCACAATCCTCAATCCTCAATCCTCAATCCTCAATCTTCAATCGCCAACACTCAATCTTCAATCCTCAATCCTCAATCCTCAATCTTCAATCCTCAATACTCAATCCTCTATCTTCAATCCACAATACTCAATCTTCAATCCTCAATCCTCAATCCTCAATCCTCAATCCTCACTCTTCAATCCTCAATACCCAATCCTCAATCTTCAATCCTCAATCCTCAATCCTCAAACCTCAAACATCAAGACTCAACCCTCAGTCCTCGTCCTCAGTCCACAACCCTCAATCCTCAATCCTCAATCTTCAGTCATCAATATTCAATCTTCAATCCTCAATCCTCAATCCTCAATGTTCAATCCTCAATACCCAATCTACAATCTTCAATCCTCAATCCTCAATCCTCAATCCTCAATCCTCAATCCTCAATCCTCAGTCCTCAAACCTCAACCCTCAATCCTCAATCCTCAATTGTCAATCCTCAATTCCCAATCCTCAATCTTCAATCCTCAATCCTCAATCCTCAATCCTCAATCCTCAATCTTCAATCCTCAATACTCAATCTTCAATCCTCAATCCTCAACCCTCAATCCTCAATCTTCATTCCTCAATCCTCAATCCTCAATCCTCAGTCATCAATACTCAATCTTCAATACTCGATCCTCAATCCTCAATCCTCAATCCTCAATTCTCAATCCTCAATCCTCAATCCTCATTCCTCAATCCTCAAACCTCAATTCTGAATCCTCAATCCTGAATCCTCAATCTTCAGCCCTCAGTCCTCAACAATCAGTTGTCAATCCTCAATCCTCAATAGAATATCCTCAATTCACATTTTTCAATACTCAATACTCAATCTGCAATCTTCAAACCTCTATCCACAAACATCAATTCTCATCACTCAACCCTCAACACTCAGTCCTCAATGCTCAATCCTCAATCCTCTATTCTCAATCTTCAATCCTCAATACTGAATCTTCAATCCTCAATACTGAATCTTCAATCCTCAATCCTCAATCCTCAATCCTCAATCCTCAATCCTCAATCATCAATCCTCAATCTTCAATACTCAACCATCAATCCTCAATTCTCAATCCACAATCCTCAATCCTCAGTCCTCAATCCTCAATCTTCAATCATCAATACTCAATCTTCAATCCTCAATCCTCAATCCTCAATCCTCAATCCTCAATCCGCAATATTCAACACACAACCCTCAACCATCAATCCTCAATACTCAAACATCAATCCTCAATTCTCAATACTCAATAGAATATCCTGAATACTCATGGTTCAATACTCAATCCACAATATTCAATAATCAAGTATCAATCCTCAAACATCAATTCTCAACACTCAGTCCTCAACACTCAGTCCTCTCTCTTCAATCCTCCATCCTCAGCCCTCAATACTCAAGCGTCAATCCTCAATCCTCAATTCTCAACCCTCAATCCTCGGTCCTCAATCCTCAATCTTCAATCCTCAGTCCCCAATCCTCAGTCTTCAATCCTCAATCCTCTATCCTCAATCCTCAATCCTCAATCCTCAATCTTCAATCCTCAATACTCAATCATCAAACCTCAATCATCAATCCTCAATCCTCAATCCTCAATACTCAATCCTCAATCCTCAATCCTCAATCGTCAATCCTCAATCCCCAATCCTCAGTCTTCAATCCTCAATCCTCAATCCGCAATCCTCAATCCTCAATCTTCAATCGCCAACACTCAATCTTCAATCCTCAATCCTCAATCCTCAATCCTCAATCCTCAATCCTCAATCCCCTATCTTCAATCCTCAATACTCAATCTTCAATCCTCAATCCTCAATCCTCAATCCTCAATCCTCATTCTTCAATCCTCAATACCCAATCCTCAATCTTCAATCCTCAATCCTCAATCCTCAAACCTCAAACATCAATACTCAACCCTCAGTCCTCAATCCTCAATCCTAAATCTTCAATCCTCAATACTCAATCTTCAAACCTCAATACTCAACCCTCAATTCTCAATCCTCATTCTTCAATCCTGAATTCCCAGTCCTCAATCTTCAATCCTCAATCCTCAATCCTCAGTACTCAAACCTCAATCCTCAACCCTCAGCCCTCATCCTCCATCCTCAATCCTCAATCCTTAATCCTCAATCTTCAATCCTCAATCTTCATTCCTCAATCCTCAGTCATCAATACTCAAACTTCAATACTCGATCCTCAATCCTCAATCCTCAATCCTCAATCCTCAATCCTCAATCCTCAATCCTCAATCCTCATTCCTCAATCCTCAATCCTCAATCCACAGACCTCAAACATCAATACTCAACCCTCAGTACTCGTCCTCAATCCACAGCACTCAATCCTCAATCCTCAATCTTCAATCATCAATACTCGATCTTCAATACTCAATCCTCAACCCTCAATACTCAATCCTCAATCCTCAATCCTCAATCTTCAATCCTCAATACTCAATCTTCAATCCTCAATCCTCAATCCTCAATCCTCAACCCTCAGTCATCAATACTCAATCTTCAATCCTCATTCCTCAATTCTCAATCCTCAATCCACAATCCTCAATGTTCAATCCGCAATACCCAATCCTCAATCTTCAATCCTCAATCCTCAATCCTCAATCCTCAATCCTCAATCCTCACTCCTCAGTCCTCAAATCTCAATCCTGAATCATCAACCCTGAATCCTCAATCTTCAGCCCTCAGTCCTCAACAATCAGTCGTCAATCCTCAATCCTCAATAGAATATCCACAATTCACTGCTTTCAATACTCAATACTCAATCTGCAATCTTCAAATCTCTATCCACAAACATCAATTCTCATCACTCAACCCTCAACACTCATTCCTCAATGTTCAATCCTCAATCCTTAATTCTCAATATTCAATCCTCAATACTGAATCTTCAATCCTCAATACTCAATCTTCAATCCTCAATCCTCAATCCTCAATCCTCAATCCTCAATCCTCAATCATCAATCCTCAATCTTCAATACTCAACCATCAGTCCTCAATTCTCAATCCACAATCCTCAATCCTCAGTCCTCAATCCTCAATCCTCAATCCTCAAACCTCAATCCTCAACCGTCAGTCCTCGTCCTCAATCCTCAACCCTCAATCATCAATCCTCAAGCTTCAATCATCAATACTCAATCTTCAATCCTCAATCCTCAATCCTCAATCCTCAATCCTCAATCCGCAATATTCAACACACAACCCTCAACCATCAATCCTCAATTCTCAATACTCAATAGAATATCCTGAATTCTCATGGTTCAATACTCAATCCACAATATTCAATAATCAAATCTCAATCCTCAAACATCAATTCTCAACACTCAATCCTCAATACTCAGTCCTCTCTCTTCAATCCTCCAGCCTCAATCCTCAATTCTCAAGCGTCGATCCTCAATCCTCAATCCTCAACCCTCAATCCTCAGTCCTCAAACCTCAATCCCGAATCCTCAATTCTTAATCCTCAATCTTCAATCCTCAATCCCCAGGTCTAAGTCTTCAATCCTCAATGCTGAATCCTCAATCCTCAATCCTCAGTCCGCAGTCCTCAATCCTCAATCCACAATCTTCAATCCTCAACCGTCAGTCCTCGTTCTCAGTCATCAAACCTCAACCCTCAATTCTCAATCCTCAATACGCAATCCTCAATCGTCAATCCTCAATCCCCATTCCTCAATCTTCAATCCTCAATCCTCAATCCTCAATCCTCAATCCTCAATCTTCAATCCTCAATACTCAGTCTTCAATCCTCAATCCTCAATCCTGCATTCTGAATCCTCAATCCTCAATCCTCAATCCTCAATCCTCAATCCACATTCTTCAATCCTCAGTACCCAATCCTCAATCTTCAATCCTCAATCCTCAATCCTCAATCCACATTCTTCAATCCTCAATACCCAATCCTCAATCTTCAATCCTCAATCCTCAATCCTCAATTCTCAATCCTCAGTCCTCAATCCTCAGACCTCTAACATCATAGCTCAACCCTCAGTCCTCGTCCTCAATCCTCAATCATCAATCCTCAATACCCAATCTTCAATCCTCAATCCTCAGTCCTCAAACCTCAATTCTGAATCCTCAATCCTGAATCCTCAATCTTCAGCCCACAGTCCTCAACAATCAGTTGTCAATCCTCAATCCTCAATAGAATATCCTCAATTCACAGTTTTCAATACACAATACTCAATCTGAAAACATCAAATCTCTATCCACAAACATCAATTCTCATCACTCAACCCTCAACATTCAGTCCTCAATGTTCAAGCCTCAATCCTCAATCCTCAATCTTCAATCCTCAATACTCAATCTTCAATCCTCAATCCTCAGTTCTCAATCCTCAATACTCAATCCTGAATCGTGAATCCTCAATCCCCAATCCTCATTCTTCAATCCTCAATCCTCAAACCTCAATCCTCAATCCTCAACACTCAATCTTCAATCATCAATATTCTATCTTCAATCCTCAATCCTCAATCCTCAATCCTCAGTCCTCAAACCTCAATCCTGAATCCTCAATCCTGAATCCTCAATCTTCAGCCCTCAGTCCTCAACAGTCTGTTGTCAATCCTCAATCTTCAACAGAATTTCCTCAATTCACAGGTTTCAATACTCAATACTCAATCTCCAACCTTCAAATCTCTATGCACAAACATCAATTCTCATCACTCAACCCGCAACACTCAGTCCCCAATCATCAATCTTCAATCCTCAATCCTTAATCCTCAATTTTCAATCCTCAATCCCCAGTCCTCAATCTTCAATCCTCAATGCTCAATCCTCAATGCTGAATCCTCAGTCCTCAATCCTCAATCCTCAACCCTCAAACCTCAATGCTCAACCGTCAGTCCTCGTCCTCAATCCTCAACCCTCAATCCTCAATCCTCATCGTCAATCCTCAAGACTCAATCCTCAATCCTCAATCTTCAATCCTCAATACTCAATCTTCAATCCTCAATCCTCAGTCCTCAACCTTCAGTCCTCATCCTCAATCCTCAATCCTCAACCCTCAATTCTCAATCTTCAATCCTCAATCCTCAATCTTCAATCCTCAATCCTCAATGCTCAGTCCTCAATCCTCAATCCTCAATCCTCAACACACAATCTTCAATCCTCAATACTCAACCTTCAATCCTCAATCCTCAATACTCAATCCTCAATCCTCAATCATCAATCCTCAATCCTCAATCCTCAATCCTGAGTCCTCAGTCCTCAAACCTCAATCCTCAATCCTCAATCCTCAATCCTCAATCTTCAATCCTCAATACTCAATCTTCAATCCACAATCCTCAGTCCTCAACCCTCAGTCCTCAGTCCTCAAACCTCAATCCTCGACCCTCAGACCTCATCCTCAATACCCAATCCCCAATCTTCAATCCTCAATCCTCAATCCTCAATTCTCAATCCTCAAACCTCAATCCTCAAACCTCAAACATCAATACTCAACCCTCAGTCCTCGTCCTCAGTCCACAACCCTCAATCCTCAATCCTCAATCTTCAATCCTCAATCCTCGGTCCTCAAACCTCAATTCTGAATCCTCAGTCCTGAATCCTCAATCTTCAGCCCTCAGTCCTCAACAATCAGTTGACAATCCTCAATCCCCAATTGAATATCGTCAATTCGCAGATTTCAATACTCGATACTCAATCTGCAATCTTCAAATCTCTATCCACAAACATCAATTCTCATCACTCAGCCCTCAACACTCAGTCCTCAATGTTCAATCCTCAATCCTCAATTCTCAATCAGCAATCCTCAATACTGAATCTTCAATCCTCAATCCTCAATCCTCAATCCTCAATCCTCAATCCTCAATCTTCAATCCTCAGTCCCAAATCCTTAATCTTCAGTCCTCAATCCTCAATCCTCAATCCTCAATCCTCAATCCTCAATCCTCAATCTTCAATCCTCAATCCTCAATCCTCAATCTTCAATCCTCAGTCCCAAATCCTCAATCTTCAGTCCTCAATCCTCAGTCCTCAATCCTCAGTCCTCAGTCCTCAAACCTCAATCCTCGACCCTCAATCCTCAGTCCTCAAACTTCAATACTGAATCCTCAATCCTGAATCCTCAATCTTCAGCCCTCAGTCCTCAACAGTCTGTTGTCAATCCTCAATCTTCAACAGAATATCCTCAATTCACAGGTTTCAATACTCAATACTCAATCTGCAACCTTCAAATCTCTATGCACAAACATCAATTCTCATCACTCAACCCGCAACACTCAGTCCCCAATCCTCAATCTTCAATCCTCAATCGTCAATCCTCAATCCTCAATCCTCAACCTTCAATCCTCAATACTCAATCTTCAATCCTCAATCCTCAATCCTCAATCCTCAATCCTCAATCCTCAAACGTCAATCTCCAATCCCGAATACTCAATCATCAATCCTCAATCTTCAATCCTCAATCCACAATCCTCATTCTTCAATCCTCAATACCCAATCCTCAATCTTCAATCCTCAATCCTCAATCCTCAATTCTCAATCCTCAATCCTCAATCCTCAATCCTCAATCCTCTATCCCCAATCATCAATCCTCAATCTTCAATACTCAATCCTCAATCCTCAATCCTCAATCCTCAATCCTCAATCCTCTATCCTCAGTTCTCAATCCTCAAACCTCAACTCTCATTCCTCAATCCTCAGTACTCAGTCCTCAAACCTCAATCCTCAACCGTCAGCCCTCATCCTCAATCCTCAATCCTCAATCCTCAATCTTCAACCCTCAATACTCAATCTTCAAACCTCAATCCTCAATGCTCAATCCTCAATCCTCAATCCTCAATCCTCAGTCATCAATCCTCAATCTTCAATACTCAATCCTCAATCCTCAATCCTGAATCCTCAATCCTCAATCATCAATCCTCAATCTTCAATACTCAATCCTCAATCCTCAATCCTCAATCCTCAATCTTCAATCCTCAACACTCAATCTTCAATCCTCAATCCTCAGTCCTCAACCCTCAGTCCTCATCCTCAATACTCAATCCTCAACCCTCAATTCTCAATCTTCAATTCTCAATCCTCAACCTTCAATCCTCAATCCTCAATCCTCAATCCTCAATCCTCAATCCTCAATCCACAACACACAATCTTCAAACCTCAATACTCAACCTTCAATACTCAATCCTCAATATTCAATCCTCAATCCTCAATCTTCAATCCTCAGTCCCCAATCCTCAATATTCAATCCTCAATCATCAATCCTCAATCCTCAATCCTCAATCCTCAGTCCTCAGTCCTCAAACCTCAATCCTCAACCCTCAGATCTCATCCTCAATCCTCAATCCTCAATCCTCAATCCTCAATCTTCAATCCTCAATACACAACCTTCAATCCTCAATACTCAGTCCTCAATCCTCATTCTTCAATCCTCAATACCCAATCCTCAATCTGCAATCCTCAATCCTCAATCCTCAATCCTCAATCTTCAATCGTCAACACTCAATCTTCAATCCTCAATCCTCAATCCTCAATCCTCAATCCTCAATCCTCAATCCTCTACCTTCAATCCTCAATACTCAATCTTCAATCCTCAATCCTCAATCCTCAATCCTCAATCCTCATTCTTCAATCCTCAATACCCAATCCTCAATCTTCAATCCTCAATCCTCAATCCTCAAACCTCAAACATCAATACTCAACCCTCAGTCCTCGTCCTCAGTCCACAACCCTCAATCCTCAATCCTCAATCTTCAATCATCAATATTCAATCATCAATCCTCAATCCTCAATCCTCAATGTTCAATCCTCAATACCCAATCTACAATCTTCAATCCTCAATCCTCAATCCTCAATCCTCAATCCTCAATCCTCAATCCTCAGTCCTCAAACCTCAACTCTGAATCCTCAGTCCTGAATCCTCAATCTTCAGCCCTCAGTCCTCAACAATCAGTTGACAATCCTCAATCCCCAATTGAATATCGTCAATTCGCAGATTTCAATACTCGATACTCAATCTGCAATCTTCAAATCTCTATCCACAAACATCAATTCTCATCACTCAGCCCTCAACACTCAGTCCTCAATGTTCAATCCTCAATCCTCAATTCTCAATCAGCAATCCTGAATACTGAATCTTCAATCCTCAATCCTCAATCCTCAATCCTCAATCCTCAATCCTCAATCTTCAATCCTCAGTCCCAAATCCTTAATCTTCAGTCCTCAATCCTCAATCCTCAATCCTCAATCCTCAATCCTCAATCCTCAATCTTCAATCCTCAATCCTCAATCCTCAATCTTCAATCCTCAGTCCCAAATCCTCAATCTTCAGTCCTCAATCCTCAGTCCTCAATCCTCAGTCCTCAGTCCTCAAACCTCAATCCTCAACCCTCAATCCTCAGTCCTCAAACTTCAATACTGAATCCTCAATCCTGAATCCTCAATCTTCAGCCCTCAGTCCTCAACAGTCTGTTGTCAATCCTCAATCTTCAACAGAATATCCTCAATTCACAGGTTTCAATACTCAATACTCAATCTGCAACCTTCAAATCTCTATGCACAAACATCAATTCTCATCACTCAACCCGCAACACTCAGTCCCCAATCCTCAATCTTCAATCCTCAATCGTCAATCCTCAATCCTCAATCCTCAACCTTCAATCCTCAATACTCAATCTTCAATCCTCAATCCTCAATCCTCAATCCTCAATCCTCAATCCTCAAACGTCAATCTCCAATCCCGAATACTCAATCATCAATCCTCAATCTTCAATCCTCAATCCACAATCCTCATTCTTCAATCCTCAATACCCAATCCTCAATCTTCAATCCTCAATCCTCAATCCTCAATTCTCAATCCTCAATCCTCAATCCTCAATCCTCAATCCTCTATCCCCAATCATCAATCCTCAATCTTCAATACTCAATCCTCAATCCTCAATCCTCAATCCTCAATCCTCAATCCTCTATCCTCAGTTCTCAATCCTCAAACCTCAACTCTCATTCCTCAATCCTCAGTACTCAGTCCTCAAACCTCAATCCTCAACCGTCAGCCCTCATCCTCAATCCTCAATCCTCAATCCTCAATCTTCAACCCTCAATACTCAATCTTCAATCCTCAATCCTCAATGCTCAATCCTCAATCCTCAATCCTCAATCCTCAGTCATCAATCCTCAATCTTCAATACTCAATCCTCAATCCTCAATCCTCAATCCTCAATCATCAATCCTCAATCTTCAATACTCAATCCTCAATCCTCAATCCTCAATCCTCAATCTTCAATCCTCAACACTCAATCTTCAATCCTCAATCCTCAGTCCTCAACCCTCAGTCCTCATCCTCAATACTCAATCCTCAACCCTCAATTCTCAATCTTCAATCCTCAATCCTCAACCTTCAATCCTCAATCCTCAATCCTCAATCCTCAATCCTCAATCCTCAATCCACAACACACAATCTTCAAACCTCAATACTCAACCTTCAATACTCAATCCTCAATACTCAATCCTCAATCCTCAATCTTCAATCCTCAGTCCTCAATCCTCAATATTCAATCCTCAATCATCAATCCTCAATCCTCAATCCTCAATCCTCAGTCCTCAGTCCTCAAACCTCAATCCTCAACCCTCAGATCTCATCCTCAATCCTCAATCCTCAATCCTCAATCCTCAATCTTCAATCCTCAATACACAACCTTCAATCCTCAATACTCAGTCCTCAATCCTCATTCTTCAATCCTCAATACCCAATCCTCAATCTTCAATCCTCAATCCTCAATCCTCAATCCTCAATCTTCAATCGTCAACACTCAATCTTCAATCCTCAATCCTCAATCCTCAATCCTCAATCCTCAATCCTCAATCCTCTATCTTCAATCCTCAATACTCAATCTTCAATCCTCAATCCTCAATCCTCAATCCTCAATCCTCATTCTTCAATCCTCAATACCCAATCCTCAATCTTCAATCCTCAATCCTCAATCCTCAAACCTCAAACATCAATACTCAACCCTCAGTCCTCGTCCTCAGTCCACAACCCTCAATCCTCAATCCTCAATCTTCAATCATCAATATTCAATCATCAATCCTCAATCCTCAATCCTCAATGTTCAATCCTCAATACCCAATCTACAATCTTCAATCCTCAATCCTCAATCCTCAATCCTCAATCCTCAATCCTCAATCCTCAGTCCTCAAACCTCAACTCTGAATCCTCAATCCTGAATCCTCAAACTTCAGCCGTCAGTCCTCAACAATCAGTTGTCAATCCTCAATCCTCAATAGAATATCCACAATTCACAGTTTTCAATATTCAATACTCAATCTGTAATCTTCAAATCTCTCTCCACAAACATCAATTCTCATCACTCAACCCTCAACACTCAGTCCTCAATGTTCTATCCTCAATCCTAAATTCTCAATCTTCAATCCTCAATCCTCAATCCACAATCTTCAATCCTCAACACTCAACCTTCAATCCTCAATCCTCAATCCTCAATCCTCAATCCTCAATCCTCAATCCTCAATCCTCAATCCTCAATCTTCAATCCTCAATACACAATCTTCAATTCTCAATCCTCAGTCCTCAATCCTCAATCCTCATTCTTCAATCCTCAATACCCAATCCTCAATCTTCAATCCTCAATCCTCAATCCTCAATTCTCAATCCTCAATCCTCAGTCCTCAGTCCTCAAAGATCAATCCTCAACCCTCAGCCCTCATCGTCAATCCTCAATCCTCAATCCTCAATCCTCAGCTTTCAATCCTCAATACTCAATCTTCAATCCTCAATGCTCAGTCCTCAAACCTCAATTCTGAATCCTCAGTCCTGAATCCTCAATCTTCAGCCCTCAGTCCTCAACCATCAGGTGTCAGTCCTCAATCCTCAACAGAATATCGTCAATTCGCAGATTTCAATACTCAATACTCTATCTGCAATCTTCAATTCTCTATCCACAAACATCAATTCTCATCACTCAGCCCTCAACACTCAGTCCTCAACGTTCAATCCTCAATCCTCAATCCTCAATCTTCAATCCTCAGTCCCAAATCCTCAATCTTCAGTCCTCAATCCTCAATCCTCAATCCTCAATCCTCAATCCTCAATCTTCAATCCTCAACACTCAATCTTCAATCCTCAGTCCTCAATGCTCAATCCTCAATCCTCAATCCTCAATCCTCAATCATCAATCCTCAATTTTCAATACTCAATCCTCAATCCTCAATCCTCAATCCTCAATCCTCAATCCTCAATCCTCAATCCTCAATCCTCAATCCTCAATCCTCAATCCTCAACACACAATCTTCAAACCTCAATACTCAACCTTCAATACTCAATCCTCAATACTCAATCCTCAATCCTCAATCTTCAATCCTCAGTCCCCAATCCACAATATTCAATCCTCAATCATCAATCCTCAATCCTCAATCCTCAATCCTCAGTCCTCAGTCCTCAAACCTCAGCCCTCAACCTTCAGATCTCATCCTCAATCCTCAATCCTCAATCCTCAATCCTCAATCTTCAATCCTCAATACACAATATTCAATCCTCAATTCTCAGTCCTCAATCCTCAATCCTCATTCTTCAATCCTCAATACCCAATCCTTAATCTTCAATCCTCAATCCTCAATCCTCAATTCTCAATCCTCAATCCTCAGTCCTTAGTCCTCAAAGTTAAATCCCCAACCCCCAGCCCTCATCGTCAATCCTCAAGACTCAATCCTCAATCCTCAATCTTCAATCCTCAATACTCAATCTTCAATCCTCAATCCTCAGTCCTCCACCCTCAGTCCTCATCCTCAATCCTGAATCCTCAACCCTCAATTCTCAATCTTGAAACCTCAATCCTCAATCTTCAATCCTCTATCCTCAATCCTCAATCCTCAATCCTCAATCCACAATCCTCAATCCTCAACACACAATCTTCAATCCTCAATACTCAACCTTCAATCCTCAATCCTTAATACTCAATCCTCAATCCTCAATCTTCAATCCTCAGTACCCAATCCTCAATATTCAATCCTCATTCATCAATCCTCAATCCTCAATACTCAATCCTCAGTCCTCAGTCCTCAAACCTCAATCCTCAACCCTCAGACCTCATTCTCAATCCTCAATCCTCAATCCTCAATCCTCAATACTCAACCTTCAATCCTCAATCCTCAATACTCAATCCTCAATCCTCAATCATCAATCCTCAATCCTCAATCCTCAATCCTGAGTCCTCAGTCCTCAAACCTCAATCCTCAATCCTCAATCCTCAATCCTCAATCCTCAATCTTCAATCCTCAATACTCAATCTTCAATCCACAATCCTCAGTCCTCAACCCTCAGTCCTCAGTCCTCAAACCTCAATCCTCGACCCTCAGACCTCATCCTCAATACCCAATCCTCAATCCTCAATCCTCAGCCTTCAATCCTCAATACTCAACCTTCAATCCTCAATCCTCAATACTCAATCCTCAATCCTCAATCATCAATCATCAATCCTCAATCCTCAATCCTGAGTCCTCAGTCCTCAAACCTCAATCCTCAATCCTCAATCCTCAATCCTCAATCCTCAATCTTCAATCCTCAATACTCAATCTTCAATCCACAATCCTCAGTCCTCAACCCTCAGTCCTCAGTCCTCAAACCTCAATCCTCGACCCTCAGACCTCATCCTCAATACCCAATCCTCAATCTTCAATCCTCAATCCTCAATCCTCAATTCTCAATCCTCAAACCTCAATCCTCAGTCCTCAAAGTTCAATCCTCAACCCTCAGCCCTCATCGTCAATCCTCAATCCTCAATCCTCAATCCTCAGCCTTCAATCCTCAATACTCAATCTTCAATCCTCAATCCTCAGTCCTCAAACCTCAATTCTGAATCCTCAGTCCTGAATCCTCAATCTTCAGCCCTCAGTCCTCAACAATCAGTTGACAATCCTCAATCCCCAATTGAATATCGTCAATTCACAGATTTCAATACTCGATACTCAATCTGCAATCTTCAAATCTCTATCCACAAACATCAATTCTCATCACTCAACCCTCAACACTCAGTCCTCAATGTTCAATCCTCAATCCTCAATTCTCAATCAGCAATCCTCAATACTGAATCTTCAATCCTCAATCCTGAATCCTCAATCCTCAATCCTCAATCCTCAATCTTCAATCCTCAGTCCCAAATCCTCAATCTTCAGTCCTCAATCCTCAATCCTCAATCCTCAATCCTCAATCCTCAATCCTCAATCTTCAATCCTCAATCCTCAATCCTCAATCTTCAATCCTCAGTCCCAAATCCTCAATCTTCAGTCCTCAATCCTCAGTCCTCAATCCTCAGTCCTCAGTCCTCAAACCTCAATCCTCAACCCTCAATCCTCAGTCCTCAAACTTCAATACTGAATCCTCAATCCTGAATCCTCAATCTTCAGCCCTCAGTCCTCAACAGTCTGTTGTCAATCCTCAATCTTCAACAGAATATCCTCAATTCACAGGTTTCAATACTCAATACTCAATCTGCAACCTTCAAATCTCTATGCACAAACATCAATTCTCATCACTCAACGCGCAACACTCAGTCCTTAATCCTCAATCTTCAATCCTCAATCGTCAATCCTCAATCCTCAATCCTCAACCTTCAATCCTCAATACTCAATCTTCAATCCTCAATCCTCAATTCTCAATCCTCAATCCTCAATCCTCAAACGTCAATCTCCAATCCCGAATACTCAATCATCAATCCTCAATCTTCAATCCTCAATCCACAATCCTCATTCTTCAATCCTCAATACCCAATCCTCAATCTTCAATCCTCAATGCTCAATCCTCAATTCTCAATCCTCAATCCTCAATCCTCAATCCTCAATCCTCTATCCCCAATCATCAATCCTCAATCTTCAATACTCAATCCTCAATCCCCAATCCTCAATCCTCAATCCTCAATCCTCTATCCTCAGTTCTCAATCCTCAAACCTCAACTCTCATTCCTCAATCCTCAGTACTCAGTCCTCAAACCTCAATCCTCAAACGTCAGCCCTCATCCTCAATCCTCAATCCTCAATCCTCAATCTTCAATCCTCAATACTCAATCTTCAATCCTCAATCCTCAATGCTCAATCCTCAATCCTCAATCCTCAATCCTCAGTCATCAATCCTCAATCTTCAATACTCAATCCTCAATCCTCAATCCTCAATCCTCAATCATCAATCCTCAATCTTCAATACTCAATCCTCAATCCTCAATCCTCAATCCTCAATCTTCAATCCTCAACACTCAATCTTCAATCCTCAATCCTCAGTCCTCAACCCTCAGTCCTCATCCTCAATACTCAATCCTCAACCCTCAATTCTCAATCTTCAATCCTCAATCCTCAACCTTCAATCCTCAATCCTCAATCCTCAATCCTCAATCCTCAATCCTCAATCCACAACACACAATCTTCAAACCTCAATACTCAACCTTCAATACTCAATCCTCAATACTCAATCCTCAATCCTCAATCTTCAATCCTCAGTCCCCAATCCTCAATATTCAATCCTCAATCATCAATCCTCAATCCTCAATCCTCAATCCTCAGTCCTCAGTCCTCAAACCTCAATCCTCAACCCTCAGATCTCATCCTCAATCCTCAATCCTCAATCCTCAATCCCCAATCTTCAATCCTCAATACACAACCTTCAATCCTCAATACTCAGTCCTCAATCCTCATTCTTCAATCCTCAATACCCAATCCTCAATTTTCAATCCTCAATCCTCAATCCTCAATCCTCAATCTTCAATCGTCAACACTCAATCTTCAATCCTCAATCCTCAATCCTCAATCCTCAATCCTCAATCCTCAATCCTCTATCTTCAATCCTCAATACTCAATCTTCAATCCTCAATCCTCAATCCTCAATCCTCAATCCTCATTCTTCAATCCTCAATACCCAATCCTCAATCTTCAATCCTCAATCCTCAATCCTCAAACCTCAAACATCAATACTCAACCCTCAGTCCTCGTCCTCAGTCCACAACCCTCAATCCTCAATCCTCAATCTTCAATCATCAATATTCAATCATCAATCCTCAATCCTCAATCCTCAATGTTCAATCCTCAATACCCAATCTACAATCTTCAATCCTCAATCCTCAATCCTCAATCCTCAATCCTCAATCCTCAATCCTCAGTCCTCAAACCTCAACTCTGAATCCTCAATCCTGAATCCTCAAACTTCAGCCGTCAGTCCTCAACAATCAGTTGTCAATCCTCAATCCTCAATAGAATATCCACAATTCACAGTTTTCAATATTCAATACTCAATCTGTAATCTTCAAATCTCTCTCCACAAACATCAATTCTCATCACTCAACCCTCAACACTCAGTCCTCAATGTTCTATCCTCAATCCTAAATTCTCAATCTACAATCCTCAATCCTCAATCCACAATCTTCAATCCTCAATCCTCAATCCTCAATCCTCAATCCTCAGTCCTCAATCCTCAATCTTCAATCCTCAATACACAATTTTCAATCCTCAATCCTCAGTCCTCAATCCTCAATCCTCATTCTTCAATCCTCAATACCCAATCCTCAATCTTCAATCCTCAATCCTCAATCCTCAATTCTCAATCCTCAAACCTCAGTCCTCAGTCCTCAAAGTTCAATCCTCAACCCTCGGCCCTCATCGTCTATCCTCAATCCTCAATCCTCAATCCTCAGCCTTCAATCCTCAATACTCAATCTTCAATCCTCAATCCTCAGTCCTCAACCCTCAGTCCTCATCCTCAATCCTCAATCCTCAACCCTCAATTCTCAATCTTCAATCCTCAATCCTCATTCATCAATCCTCAATCCTCAATCCTCAATCCTGAGTCCTCAGTCCTCAAACCTCAATCCTCAACCCTCAGACCTCATCCTCAATCCTCAATCCTCAATCCTCAATCCTCAATACTCAATCCTCAATCCTCAATCATCAATCCTCAATCCTCAATCCTCAATCCTCAGTCCTCAGTCCTCAAACCTCTATCCTCAACCCTCAGACCTCATCCTCAATCCTCAATCCTCAATCCTCAATCTTCAATCCTCAATACTCAATCTTCAATCCTCAATCCTCAATGCTCAATCCTCAATCCTCAATCCTCAATCCGCAATCATCAATCCTCAATCTTCAATACTCAATCCTCAATCCTCAATCCTCAATCCTCAATCCTCAATCATCAATCCTCAATCTTCAATCCTCAATCTTCAATCCTCAATACTCAATCTTCAATCCTCAATCCTCAATGCTCAATCCTCAGTCCTCAATCCTCAATCCTCAATCTTCAATCCTCTATCCTCAGTCCTCAATCCTCAATCCTCAATCCTCAATCCTCAATCCTCAATCCTCAATCCTCATTCTTCAATCCTCAATACCCAATCCTCAATCTTCAATCCTCAATCCTCAATCCTCAATTCTCAATCCTCAATCCTCAGTCCTCAGTCCTCAAAGTTCAATCCCCAACCCTCAGCCCTCATCGTCAATCATCAAGCCTCAATCCTCAATCCTCAATCTTCAACCCTCAATACTCAATCTTCAATCCTCAATCCTCAGTCCTCAACCCTCAGTCCTCATCCTCAATCCTCAATCCACAATCCTCAATCCTCAATACTCAATCCTCAATCCTCAATCATCAATCCTCAATCCTCATTCTTCAATCCTCAATACCCAATCCTCAATCTTCAATCCTCAATCCTCAATCCTCAATTCTCAATCCTCAAACCTCAGTCCTCAGTCGCTCAAAGTTCAATCCTCAACCCTCAGCCCTCATCGTCAATCCTCAATCCTCAATCCTCAATCCTCAGCATTCAATCCTCAATACTCAATCTTCAATCCTCAATCCTCAGTCCTCAAACCTCAATTCTGAAACCTCAGTCCTGAATCCTCAATCTTCAGCCCTCAGTCCTCAACAATCAGTTGTCAATCCTCAATTCTCAATAGAATATCGTCAATTCGCAGATTTCAATACTCAATACTCAATCTGCAATCTTCAAATCTCTATCCACAAACATCAATTCTCATCACTCAACACTCAACACTCAGTCCTCAATGTTCAATCCTCAATCTTCAATTCTCAAACATCAATCCTCAATACTGAATCTTCAATCCTCAATCCTCAATCCTCAATCCTCAACCCTCAATTCTCAATCTTCAATCCTCAATCCTCAACACACAATCTTCAATCCTCAATCCTCAGTCCTCAATCCTCAATCCTCATTCTTCAATCCTCAATACCCAATCCTCAATCTTCAATCCTCAATCCTCAATCCTCAATTCTCAATCCTCAATCCTCAACCCTCAATTCTCAATCTTCAATCCTCAATCCTCAATCTTCAATCCTCTATCCTCAATCCTCAATCCTCAATCCTCAATCCTCAATCCTCAATTCTCAACACACAATCTTCAATCCTCAATACTCAACCTTCAATCCTCAATCCTTAATATTCAATATTCAATCCTCATTCATCAATCCTCAACCCTCAATCCTCAATCCTGAGTCCTCAGTCCTCAAACCTCAATCCTCAACCCTCAGACCTCATCCTCAACCCTCAATCCTCAATCCTCAATCCTCAATACTCAATCCTCAATCCTCAATCATCAATCCTCAATCCTCAATCCTCAATCCTCAGTCCTCAGTCCTCAAACCTCTATCCTCAACCCTCAGACCTCATCCTCAATCCTCAATCCTCAATCCTCAATCTTCAATCCTCAATACTCAATCTTCAATCCTCAATTATCAATGCTCAATCCTCAATCCTCAATCCTCAATCCGCAATCATCAATCCTCAATCTTCAATACTCAATCCTCAATCCTCAATCCTCAATCCTCAATCCTCAATCATCAATCCTCAATCTTCAATCCTCAATCTTCAATCCTCAATACTCAATCTTCAATCCTCAATCCTCAATGCTCAATCCTCAATCCTCAATCCTCAATCCTCAATCTTCAATCCTCTATCCTCAATCCTCAATCCTAAATTCTCAATCTTCAATCCTCAATCCTCAATCCACAATCTTCAATCCTCAATCCTCAATCCTGAATCCTCAATCCTCAGTCCTCAATCCTCAATCTTCAATCCTCAATACACAATTTTCAATCCTCAATCCTCAGTCCTCAATCCTCAATCCTCATTCTTCAATCCTCAATACCCAATCCTCAATCTTCAATCCTCAATCCTCAATCCTCAATTCTCAATCCTCAAACCTCAGTCCTCAGTCCTCAAAGTTCAATCCTCAACCCTCGGCCCTCATCGTCTATCCTCAATCCTCAATCCTCAATCCTCAGCCTTCAATCCTCAATACTCAATCTTCAATCCTCAATCCTCAGTCCTCAACCCTCAGTCCTCATCCTCAATCCTCAATCCTCAACCCTCAATTCTCAATCTTCAATCCTCAATCCTCAATCTTCAATCATCTATCCTCAATCCTCAATCCTCAATCCTCAATCCTCAATCCTCAATCCCCAACACACAATCTTCAATCCTCAATACTCAACCTTCAATCCTCAATCCTTAATACTCAATATTCAATCCTCATTCATCAATCCTCAATCCTCAATCCTCAATCCTGAGTCCTCAGTCCTCAAACCTCAATCCTCAACCCTCAGACCTCATCCTCAATCCTCAATCCTCAATCCTCAATCCTCAATACTCAATCCTCAATCCTCAATCATCAATCCTCAATCCTCAATCCTCAATCCTCAGTCCTCAGTCCTCAAACCTCTATCCTCAACCCTCAGACCTCATCCTCAATCCTCAATCCTCAATCCTCAATCTTCAATCCTCAATACTCAATCTTCAATCCTCAATCCTCAATGCTCAATCCTCAATCCTCAATCCTCAATCCGCAATCATCAATCCTCAATCTTCAATACTCAATCCTCAATCCTCAATCCTCAATCCTCAATCCTCAATCATCAATCCTCAATCTTCAATCCTCAATCTTCAATCCTCAATACTCAATCTTCAATCCTCAATCCTCAATGCTCAATCCTCAGTCCTCAATCCTCAATCCTCAATCTTCAATCCTCTATCCTCAATCCTCAATCCTCAATCCTCAATCCTCAATCCTCAATCCTCAATCCTCAATCCTCATTCTTCAATCCTCAATACCCAATCCTCAATCTTCAATCCTCAATCCTCAATCCTCAATTCTCAATCCTCAATCCTCAGTCCTCAGTCCTCAAAGTTCAATCCCCAACCCTCAGCCCTCATCGTCAATCATCAAGCCTCAATCCTCAATCCTCAATCTTCAATCCTCAATACTCAATCTTCAATCCTCAATCCTCAGTCCTCAACCCTCAGTCCTCATCCTCAATCCTCAATCCACAATCCTCAATCCTCAATACTCAATCCTCAATCCTCAATCATCAATCCTCAATCCTCATTCTTCAATCCTCAATACCCAATCCTCAATCTTCAATCCTCAATCCTCAATCCTCAATTCTCAATCCTCAAACCTCAGTCCTCAGTCGCTCAAAGTTCAATCCTCAACCCTCAGCCCTCATCGTCAATCCTCAATCCTCAATCCTCAATCCTCAGCATTCAATCCTCAATACTCAATCTTCAATCCTCAATCCTCAGTCCTCAAACCTCAATTCTGAAACCTCAGTCCTGAATCCTCAATCTTCAGCCCTCAGTCCTCAACAATCAGTTTTCAATCCTCAATTCTCAATAGAATATCGTCAATTCGCAGATTTCAATACTCAATACTCAATCTGCAATCTTCAAATCTCTATCCACAAACATCAATTCTCATCACTCAACACTCAACACTCAGTCCTCAATGTTCAATCCTCAATCTTCAATTCTCAAACATCAATCCTCAATACTGAATCTTCAATCCTCAATCCTCAATCCTCAATCCTCAACCCTCAATTCTCAATCTTCAATCCTCAATCCTCAATCCTCAATCCTCAACACACAATCTTCAATCCTCAATCCTCAGTCCTCAATCCTCAATCCTCATTCTTCAATCCTCAATACCCAATCCTCAATCTTCAATCCTCAATCCTCAATCCTCAATTCTCAATCCTCAATCCTCAACCCTCAATTCTCAATCTTCAATCCTCAATCCTCAACCTTCAATCCTCTATCCTCAATCCTCAATCCTCAATCCTCAATCCTCAATCCTCAATTCTCAACACACAATCTTCAATCCTCAATACTCAACCTTCAATCCTCAATCCTTAATACTCAATATTCAATCCTCATTCATCAATCCTCAATCCTCAATCCTCAATCCTGAGTCCTCAGTCCTCAAACCTCAATCCTCAACCCTCAGACCTCATCCTCAACCCTCAATCCTCAATCCTCAATCCTCAATACTCAATCCTCAATCCTCAATCATCAATCCTCAATCCTCAATCCTCAATCCTCAGTCCTCAGTCCTCAAACCTCTATCCTCAACCCTCAGACCTCATCCTCAATCCTCAATCCTCAATGCTCAATCTTCAATCCTCAATACTCAATCTTCAATCCTCAATCCTCAATGCTCAATCCTCAATCCTCAATCCTCAATCCGCAATCATCAATCCTCAATCTTCAATACTCAATCCTCAATCCTCAATCCTCAATCCTCAATCCTCAATCATCAATCCTCAATCTTCAATCCTCAATCTTCAATCCTCAATACTCAATCTTCAATCCTCAATCCTCAATGCTCAATCCTCAATCCTCAATCCTCAATCCTCAATCTTCAATCCTCTATCCTCAATCCTCAATCCTCAATCCTCAATCCTCAATCCTCAATCCTCAATCCTCAATCCTCATTCTTCAATCCTCAATACCCAATCCTCAATCTTCAATCCTCAATCCTCAATCCTCAATTCTCAATCCTCAATCCTCAGTCCTCAGTCCTCAAAGTTCAATCCCCAACCCTCAGCCCTCATCGTCAATCCTCAAGCCTCAATCCTCAATCCTCAACCTTCAATCCTCAATACTCAATCTTCAATCCTCAATCCTCAGTCCTCAACCCTCAGTCCTCATCCTCAATCCTCAATCCTCAATCCTCAATCCTCAATACTCAATCCTCAATCCTCAATCATCAATCCTCAATCCTCATTCTTCAATCCTCAATACCCAATCCTCAATCTTCAATCCTCAATCCTCAATCCTCAATTCTCAATCCTCAAACCTCAGTCCTCAGTCCTCAAAGTTCAATCCTCAACCCTCAGCCCTCATCGTCAATCCTCAATCCTCAATCCTCAATCCTCAGCCTTCAATCCTCAATCCTCAGTCCTCAAACCTCAATTCTGAATCCTCAGTCCTGAATCCTCAATCTTCAGCCCTCAGTCCTCAACAATCAGCTGCCAATCGTCAATCCCCAATAGAATATCGTCAATTCGCAGATTTCAATACTCAATGCTCAATCTGCAAACTGCAAATCTCTGTCCACAAACATCAATTCTCATCACTCAACCCTCAACACTCAGTCCTCAATGTTCAATCCTCAATCTTCAATTCTCAATCGTCAATCCTCAATACTGAATCTTCAATCCTCAATCCTCAATCCTCAATCCTCAATCCTCAATCCTCAATCTTCAATCCTCAGTGCCAAATCCTCAATCTTCAGTCCTCAATCCTTAATCCTCAATCCTCAATCCTCAATCCTCAATCTTCAATCCTCAATACTCAATCTTCAATCCTCGATCCTCAATGCACAATCCTCAATCCTCAATCCTCAATCCTCAATCATCAATCCTCAATCATCAATTCTCAATCCTCAATCCTCAATCCTCAATCCTCAATCCTCAATCATCAATCCCTAATCCTTAATACTCAATCCTCAATCCTCAATCCTCAATCCTCAATCCTCAATCCTCAATCTTCAATCCTCAATACTCAATCTTCAATCCTCAATCCTCAGTCCTCAACCCTCAGTCCTCATCCTCAATCCTCAATCCTCAACCCTCAATTCTCAATCTTCAATCCTCAATCCTCAATCTTCAATCCTCAATCCTCAATCCTCAATCCTCAATCCTCATTCCTCAATCCTCAACACACAATCTTCAAACCTCAATACTCAAGCTTCAATACTCAATCCTCAATACTCAATCCTCAATCCTCAATCTTCAATCCTCAGTCCCCAATCCTCAATATTCAATCCTCAATCATCAATCCTCAATCCTCAATCCTCAATCCTCAGTCCTCAGTCCTCAAACCTCAATCTTCAACCCTCAGACCTCATCCTCAATCCTCAATCCTCAATCATCAATCCTCAATTCTCAATCCTCAATCCTCAGTCCTCAGTCCTCAAAGTTCAATCCTCAACCCTCAGCCATCATCGTCAATCCTCAATCCTCAACCCTCAATTCTCAATCTTCAATCCTCAATCCTCAATCTTCAATCCTCAATCCTCAATCCTCAATCCTCAGTCCTCAAACCTCAATTCTGAATCCTCAGTCCTGAATCCTCAATCTTCAGCCCTCAGTCCTCAACAATCAGCTGCCAATCCTCAATCCCCAATAGAATATCGTCAATTCGCAGATTTCAATACTCAATGCTCAATCTGCAATCTTCAAATCTCTGTCCACAAACATCAATTCTCATCACTCAACCGTCAACACTCAGTCCTCAACGTTCAATCCTCAATCCTCAATCCTCAATCCTCAATCTTCAATCCTCAGTCCCAAATCCTCAATCTTCAGTCCTCAATCCTCAATCCTCAATCCTCAATCCTCAACCCTCAATACACAATTTTCAATCCTCAATCCTCAGTCCTCAATCCTCACTCCTCATTCTTCAATCCTCAATACCCAATCCTCAATCTTCAATCCTCAATACTCAATCTTCAATCCTCAATCCTCAATGCTCAATCCTCATTCCTCAATCCTCAAACCTCAATCATCAATCCTCAATCTTCAATACTCAATCCTCAATCCTCAATCATCAATACACAATTTTCAATCCTCAATCCTCAGTCCGCAATCCTCAATCCTCATTCTTCAATCCTCAATACCCAATCCTCAATCTTCAATCCTCAATCCTCAATCCTCAATTCTCAATCCTCAATCCTCAGACCTCAGTCCTCAAAGTTCAATCCCCAACCCTCAGCCCTCATCCTCAATCCTCAATCTTCAATCCTCAATCCTCAATCTTCAATCCTCAATACACAATCTTCAATCCTCAATCCTCAGTCCTCAATCCTCAATCCTCATTCTTCAATCCTCAATACCCAATCCTCAATCTTCAATCCTCAATCCTCAATCCTCAATCTTCAATCCTCAGTACTCAATCTTCAATCCTCAATCCTCAGTCCTCAACCGTCAGTCCTCATCCTCAATCCTCAATCCTCAACCCTCAATTCTCAACCTTCAATCCTCAATCCTCAATCTTTAATCCTCAATACTCAACCTTCAATCCTCAATCCTCAATACTCAATCCTCAATCCTCAATCTTCAATCCTCAGTCCCCAATCCTCAATATTCAATCCTGAATCCTCAATCCTCAATCCTCAATCCTCAATCCTCAATCCTCAATCCTCAATCTTCAATCCTCAATACTCAATCTTCAATCCTCAATCCTCAGTCCTCAACCCTCAGTCCTCATCCTCAATCCTCAATCCTCAACCCTCAATTCTCAATCTTCAATCCTCAATCCTCAATCTTCAATCCTCAATCCTCAATCCTCAATCCTCAATCCTCATTCCTCAATCCTCAACACACAATCTTCAAACCTCAATACTCAAGCTTCAATACTCAATCCTCAATACTCAATCCTCAATCCTCAATCTTCAATCCTCAGTCCCCAATCCTCAATATTCAATCCTCAATCATCAATCCTCAATCCTCAATCCTCAATCCTCAGTCCTCAGTCCTCAAACCTCAATCTTCAACCCTCAGACCTCATCCTCAATCCTCAATCCTCAATCATCAATCCTCAATTCTCAATCCTCAATCCTCAGTCCTCAGTCCTCAAAGTTCAATCCTCAACCCTCAGCCATCATCGTCAATCCTCAATCCTCAACCCTCAATTCTCAATCTTCAATCCTCAATCCTCAATCTTCAATCCTCAATCCTCAATCCTCAATCCTCAGTCCTCAAACCTCAATTCTGAATCCTCAGTCCTGAATCCTCAATCTTCAGCCCTCAGTCCTCAACAATCAGCTGCCAATCCTCAATCCCCAATAGAATATCGTCAATTCGCAGATTTCAATACTCAATGCTCAATCTGCAATCTTCAAATCTCTGTCCACAAACATCAATTCTCATCACTCAACCGTCAACACTCAGTCCTCAACGTTCAATCCTCAATCCTCAATCCTCAATCCTCAATCTTCAATCCTCAGTCCCAAATCCTCAATCTTCAGTCCTCAATCCTCAATCCTCAATCCTCAATCCTCAACCCTCAATACACAATTTTCAATCCTCAATCCTCAGTCCTCAATCCTCACTCCTCATTCTTCAATCCTCAATACCCAATCCTCAATCTTCAATCCTCAATACTCAATCTTCAATCCTCAATCCTCAATGCTCAATCCTCATTCCTCAATCCTCAAACCTCAATCATCAATCCTCAATCTTCAATACTCAATCCTCAATCCTCAATCATCAATACACAATTTTCAATCCTCAATCCTCAGTCCGCAATCCTCAATCCTCATTCTTCAATCCTCAATACCCAATCCTCAATCTTCAATCCTCAATCCTCAATCCTCAATTCTCAATCCTCAATCCTCAGACCTCAGTCCTCAAAGTTCAATCCCCAACCCTCAGCCCTCATCCTCAATCCTCAATCTTCAATCCTCAATCCTCAATCTTCAATCCTCAATACACAATCTTCAATCCTCAATCCTCAGTCCTCAATCCTCAATCCTCATTCTTCAATCCTCAATACCCAATCCTCAATCTTCAATCCTCAATCCTCAATCCTCAATCTTCAATCCTCAGTACTCAATCTTCAATCCTCAATCCTCAGTCCTCAACCGTCAGTCCTCATCCTCAATCCTCAATCCTCAACCCTCAATTCTCAACCTTCAATCCTCAATCCTCAATCTTTAATCCTCAATACTCAACCTTCAATCCTCAATCCTCAATACTCAATCCTCAATCCTCAATCTTCAATCCTCAGTCCCCAATCCTCAATATTCAATCCTGAATCCTCAATCCTCAATCCTCAATCCTCAATCCTCAGTCCTCAGTCCTCAAACCTCAATCCTCAAACCTCAGACCTCATCCACAATCCTCAATCCTCAAGCATCAATCCTTAATATTCAACACACAACCCTCAACCATCAATCCCCAATACTCAACCATCAATCCTCAATTCCCAATACTCAATAGAGTATCCTGAACTCTCATGGTTCAATACTCAATCCACATTATTCAATTATCAAATCTCAATCCTCAAACATCAATCCTCGACACTCAATACTCAACACTCAGTCCTCTCTCTTCAATCCTCCATCCTCAATCCTCAATCCTCAAGCGTCAATCATCAATCCTCAATCCGCAAACCTCAATCCCCAATCCTCAAACCTCAATCCAGAATCCTCAATGCTGAATCCTCAATCTTCAGCACTCAGTCCTCAACAATCAATCGTCAATCCTCAATCCTCAATAGAATATCCTCAATTCACAGTTTTCAATACTAAATCCCCATTCTTCAATGTTCAAATCTCAATCCACAAACATCAATTCTCATCACTCAACCCTCACCACTCAGTCCTCAATCTTCAATCCTCAATCCTCAATCCTCAATCTTCAATCCTCAATACTCAATCTTCAATCCTCAATCCTCAGTTCTCAATCCTCAATACTCAATCCTCAATCGTGAATCCTCAATCCCCAATCCTCATTCTTCAATCCTCAATCCTCAAACCTCAATGCTCAATCCTCAACACTCAATCTTCAATCATCAATATTCTATCTTCAATCCTCAATCCTCAATCCTCAATCCTCAATCCTCAATCCTCAATCCTCAATGTTCAATCCTCAATACCCAATCCTCAAACATCAATCCTCATTCCTCAATCACCAATCCTCAATCCTCAATCCTCAATCCTCAGTCCTCAAACCTCAATCCTGAATCCTCAATCCTGAATCCTCGATCCTGAATCCTCAATCTTCAGCCCTCAGTCCTCAACAGTCTGTTGTCAATCCTCAATCTTCAACAGAACTTCCTCAATTCACAGGTTTCAATACTCAATACTCAATCTGCAACCTTCAAATCTCTATGCACAAACATCAATTCTCATCACACAAACCGCAACACTCAGTCCCCAATCCTCAATCTTCAATCCTCAATCCTTAATCCTCAATCTTCAATCCTCAATCCCCAGTCCTCAATCTTCAATCCTCAATGCTCAATCCTCAATGCTGAATCCTCAGTCCTCAATCCTCAATCCTCAATCCTCAAACCTCAATGCTCAACCGTCAGTCCTCTTCCTCAATCCTCAACCCTCAATCCTCAATCCTCATCGTCTATCCTCAAGCCTCAATCCTCAATCCTCAATCTTCAATCCTCAATACTCAATCTTCAATCCTCAATCCTCAGTCCTCAACCTTCAGTCCTCATCCCCAATCCTCAATCCTCAACCCTCAATTCTCAATCTTCAATCCTCAATCCTCGATCTTCAATCCTCAATCCTCAATGCTCAATCCTCAATCCTCAATCCTCAATCCTCAACACACAATCTTCAATCCTCAATACTCAACCTTCAATCCTCAATCCTCAATACTCAATCCTCAATCCTCAATCATCAATCCTCAATCCTCAATCCTCAATCCTGAGTCCTCAGTCCTCAAACCTCAATCCTCGATCCTCAATCCTCAATCCTCAATCTTCAATCCTCAATACTCAATCTTCAATCCTCAATCCTCAGTCCTCAACCCTCAGTCCTCAGTCCTCAATCCTCAATCCTCGACCCTCAGACCTCATCCTCAATACCCAATCCTCAATCTTCAATCCTCAATCCTCAATCCTCAATTCTCAATCCTCAAACCTCAATCCTCAGTCCTCAAAGTTCAATCCTCAACCCTCAGCCCTCATCATCAATCCTCAATCCTCAATCCTCAATCCTCAGCCTTCAATCCTCAATACTCAATCTTCAATCCTCAATCCTCAGTCCTCAAACCTCAATTCTGAAACCTCAGTCCTGAATCCTCAACCTTCAGCCCTCAGTCCTCAACAATCAGTTGTCAATCCTCAATCCCCAATTGAATATCGTCAATTCGCAGATTTCAATACTCAATACTCAATCTGCAATCTTCAAATCTCTATCCACAAACATCAATTCTCATCGCTCAACCCTCAACACTCAGTCCTCAATGTTCAATCCTCAATCCTCAATTCTCAATCATCAATCCTCAATACTGAATCTTCAATCCTCAATCCTCAATCCTCAATACTCAATCCTCAATCCTCAATCTTCAATACTCAGTCCCAAATCCTCAATCTTCAGTCCTCAATCCTCAATCCTCAATCCTCAATCCTCAATCCTCATTCCTCAATCTTCAATCCTTAATACTCAATCTTCAATCCTCAATCCTCAATGCTCAATCCTCAATTATCAACCCTCAATCCTCAATCATCAATCCTCAATCTTCAATACTCAATCCTCAATCCTCAATCCGCAATCCTCAATCCTCAATCATCAATCCTCAATCTTCAATACTCAATCCTCAATCCGCAATCCTCAATCCTCAATCTTCAATCCTCAGTCATCAATCCTCAATATTCAATCCTCAATCATCAATCCTCAATCCTCAATCCTCAATCCTCAACCTTCAATCCTCAATACTCAATCTTCAATCCTCAATCCTCAGTCCTCAACCCTCAGTCCTCATCCTCAATCCTCAATCCTCAACCCTCAATTCTCAATCTTCAATCCTCAATCCTCAATCTTCAATCCTCAATCCTCAACCCTCAATCCTCAATCCTCATTCCTCAATCCTCAACACACAATCTTCAAACCTCAATACTCAACCTTCAATACTCAATCCTCAATACTCAATACTCAATACTCAATCCTCAATCTTCAATCCTCAGTCCCCGATCCTCAATATTCAATCCTCAATCATCAATCCTCAATCCTCAATCCTCAATCCTCAGTCCTCAGTCCTCAAACCTCAATCTTCAACCCTCAGACCTCATCCTCAATCCTCAATCCTCAATCCTCAATCCTCAATTCTCAATCCTCAATCCTCAGTCCTCAGTCCTCAAACTTCAATCCTCAACCCTCAGCCCTCATCGTCCATCCTCAATCCTCAATCCTCAATCCTCAGCTTTCGATCCTCAATACTCAATCTTCAATCCTCAATCCTCAGTCCTCAAACCTCAATTCTGAATCCTCAGTCCTGAATCCTCAATCTTGAGCCCTCAGTCCTCAACAATCAGTTGTCAATCCTCAATCCTCAATAGAATATCGTCAATTCGCAGATATCAATACACAATACTCAATCTGCAATCTTCAAATCTCTATCCACAAACATCAATCCTCGTCACTCAACCCTCAACACTCAGTCCTCAACGTTCAATCCTCAATCCTCAATCCTCAATCCTCAATCTTCAATCCTCAGTCCCAAATCCTCAATCTTCAGTCCTCAATCCTCAATCCTCAATCCTCAATCCTCAACCCTCAATACACAATTTTCAATCCTCAATCCTCAGTCCTCAATCCTCACTCCTCATTCTTCAATCCTCAATACCCAATCCTCAATCTTCAATCCTCAATACTCAATCTTCAATCCTCAATCCTCAATGCTCAATCCTCATTCCTCAATCCTCAAACCTCAATCATCAATCCTCAATCTTCAATACTCAATCCTCAATCCTCAATCCTCAATCCTCAATCCTCAATCATCAATCCTCAATATTCAATACTCAATCCTCAATCCTCAATCCTGAATCCTCAATCCTCAGTACTCAACCATCAATCCTCAATTCTCAATACTCAATAGAATGTCCTGAATTCTCTGGATGCAACACTCAAACCTCAATCCTCCACCCTCAGCCCTCATCCTCCATCCTCAATACTCAACCCTCAGACCTCATCCTCAATCCTCAATCCTCAATCCTCAATCCTCAATCTTCAATCCTCAATACACAATCTTCAATACTCAATCCTCAGTCCTCAATCCTCAATCCTCAATCCTCAATCCTAAACACACAATCTTCAATCCTCAACACTCCACCTTCAATCCTCAATCCTCAATACTCAATCCTCAATCCTCAATCATCAATCCTCAATCCTCAATCCTCAATCCTCAATCCTCAATCCTCAGTCCTCAGTCCTCAAACCTCAATCCTCAACCCTCAGACCTCATCCTCAATCCTCAATCTTCAATCCTCAATCCTCAATCTTCAATCCTCAATCCTCAATCTCCAATCATCAATACACAATTTTCAATCCTCAATCCTCAGTCCTCAATCCTCAATCCTCGGTCCACAAACCTCAATTCTGAATCCTCAATACTCAATCTTCAATCCTCAGTCCTCAGTCCTCAATACTCAATCCTCATTCCTCAATGCTCAATCCTCAATCCTCAGACCTCAAACATCAATACTCAACCCTCAGACCTCGTCCTCAATCCACAACACTCAATCCTCAATCCTCAATCTTCAATCATCAATACTCAATCTTCAATCCTCAATCCTCAATCCTCAATCCTCAATCCTCAATCCTCAATCATCAATCCTCAATCCCCAATACTCAGCCTTCAATCTTCAATCCTCAATCCTCAATCCTCAGTCCTCAATCCTCAACAATCAATCCTCAGTCCCCAATCCGCAGTGTTCAAGCCTCAATCCTCTACCCTCAATCCTCAATCCTCAATCCTCAATCCTCAATCCCCAATACTCAACCTTCAATCCTCATTCCTCAATCCTCAAACCTCAATCCTCAATCCTCAATCCTAAATCATCAATCCTCAATCCACAATATTCAGCACGCAACCCTCAACCATCAATCCTCAATACTCAACCATCAATCCTCAATTCTTAATACTCAATAGAATATCCTGAATTCTCATGGCTCAATACTCAATCCACAATATCCAATAATCAAATCTCAATCCTCAAACATCAATTCTCAAAACTCAATCCACAACACTCAGTCCTCTCTCTTCAATCCTCCATCCCCAGCCATCAATCCTCAAGCGTCAATCCTCAGTCCTCAATCCTCAACCCTCAATCCTCTGTCCTCAATACTCAATATTCAATACTCAGTCCCCAATCCTCAGTCTTTTATCCTCAATCCCCTATCCTCAATCCTCAATCCTCAATCCTCGACCTTCTATCCTCAATACTCAATCTTCAATCCTCAATCCTCAATCCTCAATCCTCAATCCTCAATCCTCAATCCTCAGTCATCAATACTCAATATTCAACACTCGATCCTCAGTCCTCAATCCCCAATCCTCAATCCTCAATCCTCAATCCCCAATCCTCATTCCTCAATCCTCAATCCTCGATTCTCAGACCTCAAACATCATTACTCAACCCTCAGTCCTCGTCCTCAATCAATAACACTTAATCCTCAATCCTCAATCTTCAATCATCAATACTCAATCTTCAATCCTCAATCCTCAATCCTCAATCCTCAATCCTCAATCCTCAATCCTCAATCCTCAATCCTCAATCCTCAATCTTCAATCCTCAATACTCAATCTTCAATCCTCAATCCTCAATCCTCAATCCTCAATCCTCAACACTCAGTCATCAATACTCAATATTCAATCCTCAATCCTCAATCCTCAATCTTCAATCCTCAATCCTCAATACTCAATCCTCAATCCTCCATCCTCAATTCTCAATCCTCAATCCTCAATCCTCGATCCTCAACACTCAGTCATCAATACTCAATCCTCAGTCCTCAGTCCTCAATCCTCAATCCTCTTTCCTCAATCCACAATCCTCAATCCTCAGACCTCAAACATCAATACTCAACCCTCAGTCCTCGTCCTCAGTCCACAATACTCAATCCTCAATCCTCAATCTTCAATCATCAATACTCAATCTGCAATCCTCAATCCTCAATCCTCAATCCTCAATCCTCAATACTCAATCCTCAATCTTCAATCCTCAATACTCAATCTTCAATCCTCAATCCTCAATCCTCAATCCTCAATCCTCATTCTTCAATCCTCAACACTCAGTCATCAATACTCAATACTCAACCATCAATCCTCAATTCTCAATCCTCAATCTTCAATCTTCAATCCTGAATACTCAATCTTCAATCCTCGATCTTCATTCCTCAATCCTCAATCCTCAATACTCATTGATCAATACTCAATATTCAATACTCGATCCTCAGTCCTCAATCCTCAATCCTCAATCCTCAATCCTCAATCTTCAATCCTCAATACTCAATCTTCAATCCTCAATCCTCAATCCTCAATACTCAACCATCAATCCTCAATTCTCAATACTTCACAGAATATACTGAATTCTCAGGATTCAATACTCAAACCTCAACACTCAACCCTCAGCCCTCATCCTCAATCCTCAATCCTCAATCCTCAATCCTCAGTCCTCAATCCTCAATATTCAATCCTCAATACTCAATCCTCAATCCTCAATCCTCAATCCTCAGTCATCAATACTCACTCTTCAATACTCAATCCTCAAACCTCAATCCTCAGTACTCAAACCTCAATCCTGAATCCTCAATACTGAATCCTCAATCTTCAGCACTCAGTCCTCAACAATCAGTTGTCAATCCTCAATCCTCATTAGAATATCATCAATTCACAGTTTTCGATACTCAATACACAACCTGCAATCGTCAAATCTCTATCTACAAACATCAATTCTCATCACTCAACCCTCAACACTCAGTCCCCAATCCTCAATATTCAATCCTCACTCCTCAACCCTCAATCCTCAATCCTCAACCTTCAATCCTCAATACTCAATCTTCAATCCTCAATCCTCAATCCTCAATCCTCAATTCTCAATCCTCAATCGTCAACCTTCAATCCTCAATACTCAGTCTTCAATCCTCAATCCTCAATCCTATATTCTCAATCCTCATTCTTCAATCCTCAATACCCAATCCTAAATCTTCAATCCTCAATACTCAGTCCTCAATTCTCAATCATCAATCCTCAGTCCTCAGTCCTCAAACCTCAATCCTCAACCCTCAGCCCTCATCCTCAATCCTCAACGCTCAATCGTCAATCCTCAATCTTCAATCCTCAATACTCAATCTTCGATCATCAATCCTCAGTCCACAAACCTCAATTCTGAATACTCAATACTCAACCTTCAATCCTCAATCCTCGGTCCACAAACCTCAATTCTGAATCCTCAATACTCAATCTTCAATCCTCAGTCCTCAGTCCTCAATACTCAATCCTCATTCCTCAATGCTCAATCCTCAATCCTCAGACCTCAAACATCAATACTCAACCCTCAGACCTCGTCCTCAATCCACAACACTCAATCCTCAATCCTCAATCTTCAATCATCAATACTCAATCTTCAATCCTCAATCCTCAATCCTCAATCCTCAATCCTCAATCCTCAATCATCAATCCTCAATCCCCAATACTCAGCCTTCAATCCTCAATCCTCAATCCTCAAGCCTCAATCCTCAATCCTCAATCCTCAATCCTCAATCGTCAATCCTCAATCCCCAATCCTCAATCTTCAATCCTCAATCCTCAATCCTCTATCTTCAATCCTCAATACTCAATCTTCAATCCTCAATCCTCAATCCTCAATCCTCAATCCTCAATCCTCAATCCTCATTCTTCAATCCTCAAAACCCAATCCTCAATCTTCAATCCTCAATCCTCAATCCTCAAACCTCAAACATCAATACTCAACCCTCAGTCCTCGTACTCAGTCCACAACCCTCAATCCTCAATCCTCAATCTTCAATCAT
The DNA here is from genome assembly GCF_051401765.1 of Calliopsis andreniformis. NCBI lineage: Eukaryota > Metazoa > Arthropoda > Insecta > Hymenoptera > Andrenidae > Calliopsis > Calliopsis andreniformis. Next base: position 632,634 of record NW_027480437.1, on the reverse strand, counting down.
CAATATTCAATCTTCAATCTCCAATCCTCAATCGTCAATCCTCAATGTTCAATCCTCAATACCCAATCTACAATCTTCAATCCTCAATCCTCTATCCTCAATCCTCAATCCTCAATCCTCAATCCTCAATCCTCAATCCTCAATCGTCAATCCTCAATCCCCAATCCTCAATCTTCAATCCTCAATCCTCAATCCTCAATCCTCAATCCTCAATCTTCAATCCTCAACACTCAATCTTCAATCATCAATCCTCAATCCTCAATCCTCAATCCTCAATCCTCAATACCCATTCTTCAATCCTCAATACCCTATCCTCAATCTTCAATTCTCAAACCTCAATCCTCAATTCTCAATCCTGAATCCTCAGTCCTCAGTTCTCAAACCTGAATCCTCAACCCTCAGCCCTCATGCTCAATCCTCAATCCTCAATCCTCAATCCTCATTCCTCAATCCTCAATCTTCATTCATCAATCCTCAATCTTCAATCGTCAACACTCAATCTTCAATCCTCAGTCCTCAATCCTCAATCCTCAATCCTCAATCCTCAATCCTCAATCCTCAATCCTCAACACTCAGTCATCAATACTCAATATTCAATCCTCAATCCTCAATCCTCAATCTTCAATCCTCAATCCTCAATACTCAATCCTCAATCCTCCATCCTCAATTCTCAATCCTCAATCCTCAATCCTCGATCCTCAACACTCAGTCATCAATACTCAATCCTCAGTCCTCAGTCCTCAATCCTCAATCCTCTTTCCTCAATCCACAATCCTCAATCCTCAGACCTCAAACATCAATACTCAACCCTCAGTCCTCGTCCTCAGTCCACAATACTCAATCCTCAATCCTCAATCTTCAATCATCAATACTCAATCTGCAATCCTCAATCCTCAATCCTCAATCCTCAATCCTCAATACTCAATCCTCAATCTTCAATCCTCAACACTCAATCTTCAATCCTCAATCCTCAATCCTCAATCCTCAATCCCCATTCTTCAATCCTCAACACTCAGTCATCAATACTCAATACTCAACCATCAATCCTCAATTCTCAATCCTCAATCTTCAATCTTCAATCCTGAATACTCAATCTTCAATCCTCGATCTTCATTCCTCAATCCTCAATCCTCAATACTCATTGATCAATACTCAATATTCAATACTCGATCCTCAGTCCTCAATCCTCAATCCTCAATCCTCAATCCTCAATCTTCAATCCTCAATACTCAATCTTCAATCCTCAATCCTCAATCCTCAATACTCAACCATCAATCCTCAATTCTCAATACTTCACAGAATATACTGAATTCTCAGGATTCAATACTCAAACCTCAACACTCAACCCTCAGCCCTCATCCTCAATCCTCAATCCTCAATCCTCAATCCTCAGTCCTCAATCCTCAATATTCAATCCTCAATACTCAATCCTCAATCCTCAATCCTCAATCCTCAGTCATCAATACTCACTCTTCAATACTCAATCCTCAAACCTCAATCCTCAGTACTCAAACCTCAATCCTGAATCCTCAATACTGCATCCTCAATCTTCAGCACTCAGTCCTCAACAATCAGTTGTCAATCCTCAATCCTCATTAGAATATCATCAATTCACAGTTTTCGATACTCAATACACAACCTGCAATCGTCAAATCTCTATCTACAAACATCAATTCTCATCACTCAACCCTCAACACTCAGTCCCCAATCCTCAATATTCAATCCTCAATCCACAACCCTCAATCGTCAATCCTCAACCTTCAATCCTCAATACTCAATCTTCAATCCTCAATCCTCAATCCTCAATCCTCAATTCTCAATCCTCAATCGTCAACCTTCAATCCTCAATACTCAGTCTTCAATCCTCAATCCTCAATCCTATATTCTCAATCCTCATTCTTCAATCCTCAATACCCAATCCTAAATCTTCAATCCTCAATCCTCAGTCCTCAATTCTCAATCATCAATCCTCAGTCCTCAGTCCTCAAACCTCAATCCTCAACCCTCAGCCCTCATCCTCAATCCTCAACGCTCAATCGTCAATCCTCAATCTTCAATCCTCAATACTCAATCTTCGATGCTCAATCCTCAGTCCTCAAACCTCAATTCTGAATACTCAATACTCAACCTTCAATCCTCAATCCTCGGTCCACAAACCTCAATTCTGAATCCTCAATACTCAATCTTCAATCCTCAGTCCTCAGTCCTCAATACTCAATCCTCATTCCTCAATGCTCAATCCTCAATCCTCAGACCTCAAACATCAATACTCAACCCTCAGACCTCGTCCTCAATCCACAACACTCAATCCTCAATCCTCAATCTTCAATCATCAATACTCAATCTTCAATCCTCAATCCTCAATCCTCAATCCTCAATCCTCAATCCTCAATCATCAATCCTCAATCCCCAATACTCAGCCTTCAATCCTCAATCCTCAATCCTCAATCCTCAGTCCTCAATCCTCAACAATCAATCCTCAGTCCCCAATCCGCAGTGTTCAAGCCTCAATCCTCTACCCTCAATCCTCAATCCTCAATCCTCAATCCTCAATCCCCAATACTCAACCTTCAATCCTCAATCCTCAATCCTCAATCCTCAATCCTCAATCCTCAATCCTAAATCATCAATCCTCAATCCACAATATTCAGCACGCAACCCTCAACCATCAATCCTCAATACTCAACCATCAATCCTCAATTCTTAATACTCAATAGAATATCCTGAATTCTCATGGCTCAATACTCAATCCACAATATCCAATAATCAAATCTCAATCCTCAAACATCAATTCTCAAAACTCAATCCACAACACTCAGTCCTCTCTCTTCAATCCTCCATCCCCAGCCATCAATCCTCAAGCGTCAATCCTCAGTCCTCAATCCTCAACCTTCAATCCTCTGTCCTCAATACTCAATATTCAATACTCAGTCCCCAATCCTCAGTCTTTTATCCTCAATCCCCTATCCTCAATCCTCAATCCTCAATCCTCGACCTTCAATCCTCAATACTCAATCTTCAATCCTCAATCCTCAATCCTCGATTCTCAGACCTCAAACATCATTACTCAACCCTCAGTCCTCGTCCTCAATCAATAACACTTAATCCTCAATCCTCAATCTTCAATCATCAATACTCAATCTTCAATCCTCAATCCTCAATCCTCAATCCTCAATCCTCAATCCTCAATCCTCAATCCTCAATCCTCAATCTTCAATCCTCAATACTCAATCTTCAATCCTCAATCCTCAATCCTCAATCCTCAATCCTCAACACTCAGTCATCAATACTCAATAGTCAATCCTCAATCCTCAATCCTCAATCTTCAATCCTCAATCCTCAATCCTCAATCCTCAATCCTCAATACTCAATCTTCAATCCTCGATCTTCATTCCTCAATCCTCAATCCTCAATACTCAGTCATCAATACTCAATATTCAACACTCGATCCTCAGTCCTCAATCCTCAATCCTCAATCCTCAATCCTCAATCCTCAATACTCAATCTTCAATCCTCAATCCTCAATCCTCAATCCTCAACCCTCAGCCCTCATTCTCAATCCTCAATCCTCAATCTTCAATCATCAATACTCAATCTGCAATCCTCAATCCTCAATCCTCAATCCTCAATCCTCAATACTCAATCCTCAATCTTCAATCCTCAATACTCAATCTTCAATCCTAAAATCCTCAATCCTCAATCCTCAATCCTCATTCTTCAATCCTCAATACCCAATCCTCAATACTGAGTCCTCAATCTTCAGCACTCAGTCCTCAACAATCAGTTGTCAATCCTCAATGGTCATTAGAATATCATCAATTCACAGTTTTCGATACTCAATACACAACCTGCAATCTTCAAATCTCTATCTACAAACATCAATTCTCATCACTCAACCCTCAACACTCAGTCCCCAATCCTCAATATTCAATCCTCAATCCTCAACCCTCAATCCTCAATCCTCAACCTTCAATCCTCAATACTCAATCTTCAATCCTCAATCCTCAATCCTCAATCCTCAATTCTCAATCCTCAATCGTCAACCTTCAATCCTCAATACTCAGTCTTCAATCCTCAATCCTCAATCCTATATTCTCAATCCTCATTCTTCAATCCACAATACCCAATCCTCAATCTTCAATCCTCAATCCTCAGTCCTCAATTCTCAATCATCAATCCTCAGTCCTCAGTCCCCAAACCTCAATCCTCAACCCTCAGACCTCATCCTCAATCCTCAATCCTCAATCCTCAATCCTCAATCCTCAATCCTCAATCTTCAATCCTCAATATTCAATATTCAATCCTCAATCCTCAGTCCTCAAACCTCTATTCTGAATCCTCAATTCTGAATCCTCAATCTTCAGCCCACAGTCCTCAACAATCAGTTGTCATTCCTCAATCCTCAATAGAATATCCTTAATTCACAGTTTTCAATACTCAATACTCAATCTGTAATCTTCAAATCTCTATCCAGAAACATCAATTCTCATCACTCAACCTTCAACACTCGGTCCCCAATCCTCAACCTTCAAACCTCAATCCTCAACCCTCAGACCTCATCCTCAATCCTCAATCCTCAATCCTCACTCCTCTGTCCTCAAACCTCAACTCTGAGTCCTCAATCCTGAATCCTCAATCTTCAGCCCTCAGTTCTCAACAATCAGTCGTCAATCCTCAATACTCAATAGAATATCCACAATTCACAGTTTTCAATACTCAATACTCAATCTGCAATCTTCAAATCTCTATCCACAAACATCAATTCTCATCACTCAACCCTCAACACTCAGTCCTCAATGTTCAATCCTCAATACTTAATTCTCAATCTTCAATCCTCGATACTGAATCTTCAACCTCAATACTCAATCTTCAATCCTCAATCGTCAATCCTCAATTCTCAATCCTCAATCGTCAACCTTCAATCCTCAATACTCAATCTTGAATCCTCAATCCTCAATCCTCAATCCTCAATCCTCGATCCCCATCCTTCAATCCTCAATAACCAATCCTCAATCTTCAATCCTCAAACCTCAATCCTCAATTCTCAATCCTCAATCCTCAGTCCTCAGTCCTCAAACCTCAATCCTCAATTCTCAATCCTCAATCCTCAATCCTCAATCCTCAATCATCAATCCTCAATACTCAATCCTCAATCCTCGATCCTCTATCTTCAATCCTCAATACTCAATCTTCAATCCTCAATCCTCAATCCTCAATCCTCAATCCTCATTCTTCAATCCTCAATACCCAATCTTCAATCTTCAATCCTCAATCCTCAATCCTCAATTCTCAATCCTCAATCCTCAATCCTCAGACCTCAAACATCAATACTCAACCCTCAGTCCTCGTCCTCAATCCACAACCCTCAATCCTCAATCCTCAATCTTCAATCATCAATAGTCAATGTTCAATCCTCAATACTCAATCCTCAATGTTCAATCCTCAATACCCAATCTACAATCTTCAATCCTCAATCCTCAACCCTCCATCCTCAATTCTCAATCCTCAGTCCTCAAACCTCAATCCTGAATTCTCAATCATGTATCCTCAATCTTCAGACCTCAGTCCTCAACAATCAGTTGTCAATTCTCAATCCTCAGTAGAATATCATCAATTCACAGTTTTCAATTCTCAATATATAATCTGCAATCTTCAAATCTCTATCCACAAACATCAATTCTCATCACTCAACCCTCAACACTCGGTCCCCAATCCTCAATCCTCAATCCTCTATCCTCAATCCTCAATCCTCAATCCTCGATCTTCAATACTCAATACTCAATCTTCAATCCTCAATCCTCAATCCTCAAGCCTCAATCCTCAATCCTCAATCCTCAATCCTCAATCGTCAATCCTCAATCCCCAATCCTCAATCTTCAATCCTCAATCCTCAATCCTCAATCTTCAATCCTCAACACTCAATCTTCAATCATCAATCCTCAATCCTCAATCCTCAATCCTCAATCCTCAATACCCATTCTTCAATCCTCAATACCCAATCCTCAATCTTCAATTCTCAAACCTCAATCCTCAATCCTCAATCCTCAATCCTCAATCTTCAACCCTCAATCCTCAACCCTCAGACCTCATCCTCAATCCTCAATCCTCAATCCTCAATCCTCAATCTTCAATCCTCAATACTCAATCTTCAATCCTCAATCCTCAGTCCTCAAACCTCAACTCTGAATCCTCAATCCTGAATCCTCGAACTTCAGCCCTCAGTCCTCAACAATCAGTCGTCAATCCTCAATCCTCAATAGAATATCCACAATTCACTGTTTTCAATACTCAATACTCAATCTGCAATCTTCAAATCTCTATCCACAAACATCAATTCTCATCACTCAACCCTCAACACTCAGTCCTCAATGTTCAATCCTCAATCCATAATTCTCAATCTTCAATCCTCAATACTGAATCTTCAATCCTCAATACTCAATCTTCAATCCTCAATCCTCAATCCTCAATCCTCAATCCTCAATCCTCAATCATCAATCCTCAATCTTCAATACTCAACCATCAATCCTCAATTCTCAATCCACAATCCTCAATCCTCAGTCCTCAATCCTCAATCCTCAATCCTCAAACCTCAATCCTCAACCGTCAGTCCTCGTCCTCAATCCTCAACCCTCAATCATCAATCCTCAATCTTCAATCATCAATACTCAATCTTCAATCCACAATCCTCAATCCTCAATCCTCAATCCTCAATCCGCAATATTCAACACACAACCCTCAACCATCAATCCTCAATACTCAACCATCAATCCTCAATTCTCAATGCTCAATAGAATATCCTGAATTCTCATGTTTCAATACTCAATCCACAATATTCAATAATCAAATATCAATCCTCAAACATCAATTCTCAACACTCAGTCCTCAACACTCAGTCCTCTCTCTTCAATCCTCCATCCTCAGCCCTCAATACTCAAGCGTCAATCCTCAATCCTCAATCCTCAACCCTCAATCCTCTGTCCTCAATCCTCAATCTTCAATCCTCAGTTCCCAATCCCCAGTCTTCAATCCTCAATCCTCTATCCTCAATCCTCAATCCTCAATCCTCAACCTTCAATCCTCAATACTCAATCATCAAACCTCAATCATCAATCCTCAATCCTCAATCCTCAATCCTCAATCCTCAATCCTCAATCGTCAATTCTCAATCGTCAATCCTCAATCCCCAATCCTCAGTCTTCAATCCTCAATCCTCAATCCTCAATCCTCAATCCTCAATCTTCAATCGTCAACACTCAATCTTCAATCCTCAATCCTCAATCCTCAATCCTCAATCTTCAATCCTCAATACTCAATCTTCAATCCTCAATCCTCAGTCCTCAAACCTCAACTCTGAATCCTCAATCCAGAATCCTCGAACTTCAGCCCTCAGTCCTCAACAATCAGTCGTCAATCCTCAATCCTCAATAGAATATCCAAAATTCACTGTTTTCAATACTCAATACTCAATCTGCAATCTTCAAATCTCTATCCACAAACATCAATTCTCATCACTCAACCCTCAACACTCAGTCCTCAATGTTCAATCCTCAATCCATAATTCTCAATCTTCAATCCTCAATACTGAATCTTCAATCCTCAATACTCAATCTTCAATCCTCAATCCTCAATCCTCAATCCTCAATCCTGAATCCTCAATCATCAATCCTCAATCTTCAATACTCAACCATCAATCCTCAATTCTCAATCGACAATCCTCAATCCTCAGTCCTCAATCCTCAATCGTCAATCCTCAATCCTCAATCCTCAAACCTCAATTCGGAATCCTCAATCCTGAATCCTCAATCTTTAGCGCTCAGTCCTCAACAATCAGTTGTCAATCCTCAATCCTCAATAGAATATCCTCAATTCACAGTTTTCAATACTCAATACTCAATCTGCAATCTTCAAACCTCTATCCACAAACATCAATTCTCATCACTCAACCCTCAACACTCAGTCCTCAATGCTCAATCCTCAATCCTCAATTCTCAATCTTCAATCCTCAATACTGAATCTTCAATCCTCAATCCTCAATCCTCAATCCTCAATCCTCAATCCTCAATCTTCAATGCTCAGTCCGCAATCCTCAATCTTCAATCCTCAATCGTCAATCCTCAATCCTCAATCCACAATCTTCAATCCTCAACACTCAACCTTCAATCCTCAATCCTCAATCCTCAATCTTCAATCCTCAACACTCAATCTTCAATCCTCAATCATCAATCCTCAATACTCAATCCTCAATCCTCGATCCTCTATCTTCAATCCTCAATACTCAATCTTCAATCCTCAATCCTCAATCCTCAATCCTCAATCCTCATTCTTCAATCCTCAATACCCAATCTTCAATCTTCAATCCTCAATCCTCAATCCTCAATTCTCAATCCTCAATCCTCAATCCTCAGACCTCAAACATCAATACTCAACCCTCAGTCCTCGTCCTCAATCCACAACCCTCAATCCTCAATCCGCAATCTTCAATCATCAATATTCAATCTTCAATCCTCAATACTCAATCCTCAATGTTCAATCCTCAATACCCAATCTACAATCTTCAATCCTCAATCCTCAACCCTCCATCCTCAATTCTCAATCCTCAGTCCTCAAACCTCAATCCTGAATTCTCAATCCTGTATCCTCAATCTTCAGATCTCAGTCCTCAACAATCAGTTGTCAATTCTCAATCCTCAATAGAATATCATCAATTCACAGTTTTCAATTCTCAATACTCAATCTGCAATCTTCAAATCTCTATCCACAAACATCAATTCTCATCACTCAACCCTCAACACTCGGTCCCCAATCCTCAATCCTCAATCCTCTATCCTCAATCCTCAATCCTCAATCCTCAATCTTCAATCCTCAATACTCAATCTTCAATCCTCAATCCTCAATCCTCAATCCTCAATCCTCAATCCTCAATCCTCAATCCTCAATCGTCAATCCTCAATCCCCAATCCTCAATCTTCAATCCTCAATCCTCAATCCTCAATCCTCAATCCTCAATCTTCAATCCTCAACACTCAATCTTCAATCATCAATCCTCAATCCTCAATCCTCAATCCTCAATCCTCAATACCCATTCTCCAATCCTCAATACCCAATCCTCAATCTTCAATTCTCAAACCTCAATCGTCAATTCTCAATCCTGAATCCACAGTCCTCAGTTCTCAAACCTGAATCCTCAACCCTCAGCCCTCATGCTCAGTCCTCAATCCTCAATCCTCAATCCTCATTCCTCAATCCTCAATCTTCATTCATCAATCCTCAATCTTCAATCGTCAACACTCAATCTTCAATCCTCAGTCCTCAATCCTCAATCCTCAATCCTCAATCCTCAATCCTCAATCCTCTATCTTCAATCCTCAATACTCAATCTTCAATCCTCAATCCTCAATCCTCAATCCTCAATCCTCAATCCTCAATCCTCATTCTTCAATCCTCAAAACCCAATCCTCAATCTTCAATCCTCAATCCTCAATCCTCAAACCTCAAACATCAATACTCAACCCTCAGTCCTCGTACTCAGTCCACAACCCTCAATCCTCAATCCTCAATCTTCAATCATCAATATTCAATCTTCAATCTCCAATCCTCAATCGTCAATCCTCAATGTTCAATCCTCAATACCCAATCTACAATCTTCAATCCTCAATCCTCTATCCTCAATCCTCAATCCTCAATCCTCAATCCTCAATCCTCAATCCTCAATCGTCAATCCTCAATCCCCAATCCTCAATCTTCAATCCTCAATCCTCAATCCTCAATCCTCAATCCTCAATCTTCAATCCTCAACACTCAATCTTCAATCATCAATCCTCAATCCTCAATCCTCAATCCTCAATCCTCAATACCCATTCTTCAATCCTCAATACCCTATCCTCAATCTTCAATTCTCAAACCTCAATCCTCAATTCTCAATCCTGAATCCTCAGTCCTCAGTTCTCAAACCTGAATCCTCAACCCTCAGCCCTCATGCTCAATCCTCAATCCTCAATCCTCAATCCTCATTCCTCAATCCTCAATCTTCATTCATCAATCCTCAATCTTCAATCGTCAACACTCAATCTTCAATCCTCAGTCCTCAATCCTCAATCCTCAATCCTCAATCCTCAATCCTCTATCTTCAATCCTCAATACTCAATCTTCAATCCTCAATACTCAGTCCTCAATCCTCAATCCTCATTCTTCAATCCTCAATACCCAATCCTCAATCTTCAATCCTCGATCCTCAATCCTCAATCTTCAATCATCAATATTCAATCTTCAATCCTCAATCCTCAATCCTCAATGTTCAATCCTCAATCCCCAATCTACAATCTTCAATCCTCAATCCTCAATCCTCAATCCTCAGTCCTCAAACCTCAACTCTGAATCCTCAATCCTGAATCCTCAATCCTCAGCCCTCAGTCCTCAACAATCAGTTGTCAATGCTCAATCCTCAATAGAATATCCACAATTCACAGTTTTCAATATTCAATACTCAATCTGCAATCTTCAAACCTCTATCCACAAGCATCAATTCTCATCACTCATCCCTCAACACTCAGTCCTCAATGTTCTATCCTCAATCCTTAATTCTCAATCTTCAATCCTCAATCCTCAATCCACAATCTTCAATCCTCAACACTCAACCTTCAATCCTCAATCCTCAATCCTCAATCCTCAATCCTCAATCCTCAATCTTCAATCCTCAATACTCAATCTTCAAAACTCGATCCTCAATCCTCAATCCTCAATCCTCATTCTTCAATCCTGAGTTCCCAATCCTCAATCTTCAATCCTCAATCGTCAATCCTCAATCCCCAATCCTCAATCTTCAATCCTCAATCCTCAATCCTCAATCCTCAATCCTCACCCTCAATCCTCAGTCCTCAATCCTCAATCTTCAATCCTCAGTCCCCAGTCCTCAGTCTTCAATCCTCAATCCTCTATCCTCAATCCTCAATCCTCGATCCTCAATCTCCAATCCTCAATACTCAATCTTCAATCCTCAATCCTCAATCCTCAATCCCCAACCCTCAATCCTCAATCCTCAATCGTCAATCCTCAATCCCCAATCCTCAATCTTCAATCCTCAATCCTCAATCCTCAATCCTCAATCCTCAATCTTCAATCCTCAATACTCAATCTTCAATCCTCAATCCTCAACCCTCAATCCTCAATCTTCATTCCTCAACCCACAATCTTCAATCCTCAACACTCAACCTTCAATCCTCAATCCTCAATCCTCAATACTCAATCCTCAATCCTCAATCCTCAATCCTCAATCTTCAATCCTCAATACTCAATCTTCAAACCTCAATCCTCAATCCTCAATCCTCAATCCTCATTCTTCAATCCTGAATTCCCAGTCCTCAATCTTCAATCCTCAATCCTCAATCCTCAATACTCAAACCTCAATCCTCAACCCTCAGCCCTCATCCTCCATCCTCAATCCTCAATTCTTAATCCTCAATCTTCAATCCTCAATACTCAATCTTCAATCCTCAATCTTCATTCCTCTATCCTCAATCCTCAATCCTCAGTCATCAATACTCAAACTTCACTACTCGATCCTCAATCCTCAATCCTCAATCCTCAATCCTCAATCCTCAATCCTCAATCCTCATTCCTCAATCCTCAATCCTCAATCCTCAGACCTCAGACATCAATACTCAACCCTCAGTACTTGTCCTCAATCCACAACACTCAATCCTCAATCCTCAATCTTCAATCATCAATACTCGATCTTCAATACTCAATCCTCAATACTCAATACTCAATCCTCAATCCTCAATCCTCAATCTTCAATCCTCAATACTCAATCTTCAATACTCGATCCTCAATCCTCAATCCTCAATCCTCAATTCTCAATCCTCAATCCTCAATCCTCATTCCTCAATCCTCAATCCTCAATCCTCAAACCTCAATCCTCAACCGTCAGTCCTCGTCCTCAATCCTCAACCCTCAATCATCAATCCTCAATCTTCAATCATCAATACTCAATCTTCAATCCACAAAACTCAATCCTCAATCCTCAATCCTCAACCTTCAATCCTCAATACTCAATCTTCAATCCTCAATCCTCATTCCTCAAACCTCAACTCTGAAACCTCAACCCTGAATCCTCGAACTTCAGCCCTCAGTCCTCAACAATCAGTCGTCAATCCTCAATCCTCAATAGAATATCCACAATTCACTGTTTTCAATACTCAATACTCAATCTGCAATATTCAAATCTCTATCCACAAACATCAATTCTCATCACTCAACCCTCAACACTCAGTCCTCAATGTTCAATCCTCAATCCATAATTCTCAATCTTCAATCCTCAATACTGAATCTTCAATCCTCAATACTCAATCTTCAATCCTCAAACCTCAATCCTCAATCCTCAATCCTCAATCCTCAATCATCAATCCTGAATCTTCAATACTCAACCATCAATCCTCAATTCTCAATCCACAATCCTCAATCCTCAGTCCTCAATCCTCAATCCTGAATCCTCAAACCTCAATCCTCAACCATCAATCCTCAATTCTCAATCCACAATCCTCAATCCTCAGTCCTCAATCCTCAATCCTCAATCCTCAAACCTCAATCCTCAACCGTCAGTCCTCGTCCTCAATCCTCAACCCTCAATCATCAATCCTCAATCTTCAATCATCAATACTCAATCTTCAATCCACAATCCTCAATCCTCAATCCTCAATCCTCAATCCGCAATATTCAACACACAACCCTCAACCATCAATCCTCAATACTCAACCATCAATCCTCAATTCTCAATACTCAATAGAATATCCTGAATTCTCATGGTTCAATACTCAATCCACAATATTCAATAATCAAATATCAATCCTCAAACATCAATTCTCAACACTCAGTCCTTAACACTCAGTCCTCTCTCTTCAATCCTCCATCTTCAGCCCTCAATACTCAAGCGTCAATCCTCAATCCTCAATCCTCAACCCTCAATCCTCTGTCCTCAATCCTCAATCTTCAAACCTCAGTTCCCAATCCCCAGTCTTCAATCCTCAATTCTCTATCCTCAATCCTCAATCCTCAATCCTCAACCTTCAATCCTCAATACTCAATCACCAAACCTCAATCATCAATCCTCAATCCTCAATCCTCAATCCTCAATCCTCAATCGTCAATCCTCAATCGTCAATCCTCAATCCCCAATCCTCAGTCTTCAATCCTCAATCCTCAATCCTCAATCCTCAATCCTCAACCATCAATCCTCAATTCTCAATCCACAATCCTCAATCCTCAGTCCGCAATCCTCAATCTTCAATCCTCAATCGTCAATCCTCAATCCTCAATCCACAATCTTCAATCCTCAACAATCAACCTTCAATCCTCAATCCTCAATCCTCAATTCTCAATCCTCAATCCTCAATCCTCAATCCTCAATCATCAATCCTCAATACTCAATCTTCAAACCTCAATCCTCAATACTCAATCCTCAATCCTCATTCTTCAATTCTGAATTCCCAGTCCTCAATCTTCAATCCTCAATGCTCAATCCTCAATACTCAAACCTCAATCCTCAACCCTCAGCCCTCATCCTCCATCCTCAATCTTCAACCCTCAATCCTCAACCCTCAGACCTCATCCTCAATCCTCAATCCTCAATCCTCAATCCTCAATCTTCAATCCTCAATAGTCAGTCTTCAATCCTCAATCCTCAGTCCTCAAACCACAACTCTGAATCCTCAATCCTGAATCCTCGAACTTCAGCCCTCAGTCCTCAACAATCAGTTGTCAATCCTCAATCCTCAATAGAATATCCACGATTCACTGTTTTCAATACTCAATACTCAATCTGCAATCTTCAAATCTCTATCCACAAACATCAATTCTCATCACTCAACCCTCAACGCTCAGTCCTCAATGTTCAATCCTCAATTCTTAATTCTCAATCTTCAATCCTCAATACTGAATCTTCAATCCTCAATACTCAATCTTCAATCCTCAATCCTCAATCCTCAATCCTCAATCCTCAATCCTCAATCATCAATCCTCAATCTTCAATACTCAACCATCAATCCTCAATTCTCAATCCTCAATCCTCAATCCTCAGTCGTCAATCCTCAGTCCTCAATCCTCAAACCTCAATCCTCAACCGTCAGTCCTCGTCCTCAATCCTCAACCCTCAGTTATCAATCCTCAATCTTCAATCATCAATACTCAATCTTCAATCCTCAATCCTCAATCCTCAATCCTCAATCCTCAATCCGCAATATTCAACACACAACCCTCAACCATCAATCCTCAATGCTCAACCATCAATCCTCAATTCTCAATACTCAATAGAATATCCTGAATTCTCATGGTTCAATACTCAATCCACAACATTCAATAATCAAATATCAATCCTCAAACATCAATTCTCAACACTCAATCCTCAACACACAGTCCTCTCTCTTCAATCCTCCATCCTCAGCCCTCAATCCTCAATCGTCAATCCTCAATCCCCAATCCTCAGTCTTCAATCCACAATCCTCAATCCTCAATCCTCAATCCTCAATCTTCAATCGTCAACACTCAATCTTCAATCCTCAATCCTCAATCCTCAATCCTCAATCCTCAATACTCAATCCTCTATCTTCAATCCTCAATACTCAATCTTCAATCATCAATCCTCAATCCTCAATACTCAATCCTCATTCTTCAATCCTCAAAACCCAATCCTCAATCTTCAATCCTCAATCCTCAATCCTCAAACCTCAAACATCAATACTCAACCCTCAGTCCTCGTCCTCAGTCCACGACCCTCAATCCTCAATCCTCAATCTTCAATCATCAATATTCAATCTTCAATCTTCAATCCTCAATCGTCAATCCTCAATGTTCAATCCTCAATACCCAATCTACAATCTTCAATCCTCAATCCTCTATCCTCAATCCTCAATCCTCAATCCTCAATCCTCAGTCATCAATACTCAATCTTCAATACTCGATCCTCAATCCTCAATCCTCAATCCTCAATTCTCAATCCTCAATCCTCAATGCTCAATACTCAATCTTCAATCCTCAATCCTCAACCCTCAATCCTCTATCTTCATTCCTCAATCCTCAATCCTCAATCCTCAGTCATCAATACTCAATCTTCAATACTCGATCCTCAATCCTCAATTCTCAATCCTCAATTCTCAATCCTCAATCCTCAATCCTCATTCCTCAATCCTCAAACCTCAATTCGGAATCCTCAATCCTGAATCCTCAATCTTTAGCGCTCAGTCCTCAACAATCAGTTGTCAATCCTCAATCCTCAATAGAATATCCTCAATTCACAGTTTTCAATACTCAATACTCAATCTGCAATCTTCAAACCTCTATCCACAAACATCAATTCTCATCACTCAACCCTCAACACTCAGTCCTCAATGCTCAATCCTCAATCCTCAATTCTCAATCTTCAATCCTCAATACTGAATCTTCAATCCTCAATCCTCAATCCTCAATCCTCAATCCTCAATCCTCAATCTTCAATCCTCAGTCCGCAATCCTCAATCTTCAATCCTCAATCGTCAATCCTCAATCCTCAATACACAATCTTCAATCCTCAACACTCAACCTTCAATCCTCAATCCTCAATCTTCAATTCTCAATCCTCAATCCTCAATCCTCAATCCTCAATCATCAATCCTCAATACTCAATCTTCAAACCTCAATCCTCAATACTCAATCCTCAATCCTCATTCTTCAATCCTGAATTCCCAGTCCTCAATTTTCAATCCTCAATGCTCAATCCTCAATACTCAAACCTCAATCCTCAATCCTCAATCCTCAATCCCCTACCTTCAATCCTCAATACTCAATCTTCAATCCTCAATCCTCAATCCTCAATCCTCAATCCTCATTCTTCAATCCTCAATACCCAATCCTCAATCTTCAATCCTCAATCCTCAATCCTCAAACCTCAAACATCAATACTCAACCCTCAGTCCTCAATCCTCAATCCTAAATCTTCAATCCTCAATACTCAATCTTCAAACCTCAATACTCAACCCTCAATTCTCAATCCTCATTCTTCAATCCTGAATTCCCAGTCCTCAATCTTCAATCCTCAATCCTCAATCCTCAATACTCAAACCTCAATCCTCAACCCTCAGCCCTCATCCTTCATCCTCAATCCTCAATCCTTAATCCTCAATCTTCAACCCTCAATCTTCATTCCTCAATCCTCAGTCATCAATACTCAAACTTCAATACTCGATCCTCAATCCTCAATCCTCAATCCTCAATCCTCAATCCTCAATCCTCAATCCTCAATCCTCATTCCTCAATCCTCAATCCTCAATCCACAGACCTCAAACATCAATACTCAACCCTCAGTACTCGTCCTCAATCCACAGCACTCAATCTTCAATCCTCAATCTTCAATCATCAATACTCGATCTTCAATACTCAATCCTCAACCCTCAATACTCAATCCTCAATCCTCAATCCTCAATCTTCAATCCTCAATACTCAATCTTCAATCCTCAATCCTCAATCCTCAATCCTCAACCCTCAGTCATCAATACTCAATCTTCAATCCTCATTCCTCAATTCTCAATCCTCAATCCTCAATCCTCAATGTTCAATCCGCAATACCCAATCCTCAATCTTCAATCCTCAATCCTCAATCCTCAATCCTCAATCCTCAATCCTCACTCCTCAGTCCTCAAATCTCAATCCTGAATCCTCAACCCTGAATCCTCAATCTTCAGCCCTCAGTCCTCAACAATCAGTCGTCAATCCTCAATCCTCAATAGAATATCCACAATTCACTGTTTTCAATACTCAATACTCAATCTGCAATCTTCAAATCTCTATCCACACACATCAATTTTCATCACTCAACCCTCAACACTCAGTCCTCAGTGTTCAATCCTCAATCCTTAATTCTCAATATTCAATCCTCAATACTGAATCTTCAATCCTCAATACTCAATCTTCAATCCTCAATCCTCAATCCTCAATCCTCAATCCTCAATCCTCAATCATCAATCCTCAATCTTCAATACTCAACCATCAGTCCTCAATTCTCAATCCACAATCCTCAATCCTCAGTCCTCAATCCTCAATCCTCAATCCTCAAACCTCAATCCTCAACCGTCAGTCCTCGTCCTCAATCCTCAACCCTCAATCATCAATCCTCAAGCTTCAATCATCAATACTCAATCTTCAATCCTCAATCCTCAATCCTCAATCCTCAATCCTCAATCCGCAATATTCAACACACAACCCTCAACCATCAATCCTCAATTCTCAATACTCAATAGAATATCCTGAATTCTCATGGTTCAATACTCAATCCACAATATTCAATAATCAAATCTCAATCCTCAAACATCAATTCTCAACACTCAATCCTCAATACTCAGTCCTCTCTCTTCAATCCTCCAGCCTCAATCCTCAATTCTCAAGCGTCGATCCTCAATCCTCAATCCTCAACCCTCAATCCTCAGTCCTCAAACCTCAATCCCGAATCCTCAATTCTTAATCCTCAATCTTCAATCCTCAATCCCCACGTCTAAGTCTTCAATCCTCAATGCTGAATCCTCAATCCTCAATCCTCAGTCCACAGTCCTCAATCCTCAATCCCCAATCTTCAATCCTCAACCGTCAGTCCTCGTTCTCAGTCATCAAACCTCAACCCTCAATTCTCAATCCTCAATACGCAATCCTCAATCGTCAATCCTCAATCCCCATTCCTCAATCTTCAATCCTCGATCCTCAATCCTCAATCCTCAATCCTCAATCTTCAATCCTCAATACTCAGTCTTCAATCCTCAATCCTCAATCCTGCATTCTGAATCCTCAATCCTCAATCCTCAATCCTCAATCCTCAATCCACATTCTTCAATCCTCAGTACCCAATCCTCAATCTTCAATCCTCAATCCTCAATCCTCAATCCACATTCTTCAATCCTCAATACCCAATCCTCAATC